>NC_057703.1:1406702-1511702 GCF_014466175.1 Vespula pensylvanica
CAGGATACCCGACGGACGGCATCTGTCAGCATTATCGGCACAAATGACTTTAGTAAATCACAGATCTGCCACGCCCTGGACATCGTGGATAGGGTTGCCGAAGTGTCCAGTGAATCGAGTTGAGGGTAGACGTTGTTGGTCATCGTTGTTCTAATAACAACCAGGATCCATAAATTCTCTCTTTCGTATTTTTCCACGTTATAGATATATCTCAGCTTCCTGTCTCTTCTGTCTCTCTCCTTCGAGAGGGAGAAAGAGAGAGAGAGAGAGAGAGAGAGAGAAAAGATCTTTCCCTAATTATCCTTCATGGTTTCCGATGAACGATTTATTAGAAAGAACGTAGGTAATATCGAGGCACGTGAACCAATTAGATATCTCTCTTTCTCTCTCTTCCTCTCTATATATCTATCTTTTTCTACACTAACACCCTTCCAACATCCTAACCAGTTTAATGATTTCGATCTTAACGATATATACCGAGAAAGAATTCTCGAGGAAAGGAGAAACGATTTCTTAGGATATCACCAGGAAGATGTCCTCGTTAGATCATCCTTATAATTGCTAGTACACGTGCCAAGAAGACGAATATGGTCTACGAAGAAGTTAAACTCTTGATCATTTTTCTTTTCCCTTTTTTCCTTTTGTTTTTGTTTTTCCTTTGCTTTCCTCCCTTTTTTTTTCTTCTGTATTTTTTTTCCTCCGTCTTTTCCTTCTTTTGCGAATATGTTGGAAGGGGTGGGGAAGGGACAGGAGTTAGGTGGGAGGTAAAAGGGTGGAGGGAGGGGGAGGACGAAGGACGAATAAGTGGGGAGTAGGGAGTAGGGAGTAAGGAGTATTTCTCCTAACTCGTCTTCTCTTTATATGTATACACGTGTAATGTAGCTATGTATGTAATAGGTATGTAACTGCGTATACCGTAATCACGGGATAACTGGCTGTCGTAGCTCGTTGATGTCGTTGCAGGGGGTCTCGAACCGGATAATTTCATTAGCTCGAGCACCGCGGGAGCTTGTCCCCCCCGCATGGAGAGAATCGAGCTGATGAGCGATCGCGCGCTTCGCTTGTTTGCAAAACATCCGAGCGATAAAGAATCTTCCCCTTTTATTCGTATCATTGCTTGGAAAGTTGACAATTCGTTTTCTATCTTTCTTTCTTACTTTCTTTCTTTCGTTTTCCTTTTTTTTCATCTTTTTTTCTTTTTTTTTTTTTTTTGTTTAAAGTAATTTAATTTTCATCGTACACAGAGGTAGATCCACGGAATATGGTCAATTTCGTTTTTATCTATAATGATGTTCGATAGTTTATTCATAAAAATTTGTTTTAATATCGAATAATATTTGTTAAGAATATATTTCTATATTTTTTATCGTGCTTATTTTTTCTTTTCTTTTTTGTTTTGTTCTTTTCTTTTTCTTTTTTTTTTTTTTAATAAATAAAATCGCACGTTTGTCCCAAAGTACGAATTAAGAAGAAATTGATGATTCATTTTTTAAAATTTCTATACAATATCGTCAGCCGATCGTAAAGTAAAAATAAAAATATTTTTTATCATTTAAATTATAAACCGAGATCAGACAAAAGCAAAATCCGCAGTATATATATATATATATGTAGAACCAGTCTCACGCGAAATCATAGAACTCGACTTCAATATTATTCTCATCTAGCTATGGTCTATGAGTCTCGGTAGGAGCACCATGAATAATTCGTAATCACCCAATCAAGACGTAGGACGTAAGGAAGCGCTCTGTTGGCTCTCGCTACCGTCGGCTTTCTTGTCATCGCAAAGCAACAACATGGCGCCTCTTCGGACCCTTCCATCATCATCCTTCTCCACCTTCCATCTCTCTCTTTCCCTTTCTTTCCGTACTACCTTCCGCCGTTCTACCTTCAACCAAGACGAATAACCGAACAAAAAGAAATAAAAAAAAAAATGAAGAAAAAAAAGGAGTAAAAAAAGAAAATAAGAAGACGAAGACGAAGACGAAGACGAAGACGAAGACGAAGACGAAGACGAAGAAGAAGACCGATCAAGAAAGAGAGAGAAAGAAAACGATAAGAAAGAGCGGATCGAGCTGAGGTCACGCATCTCTTTTTCCTCCGGAGGCTTCAATTTGAGAACGTGGTAGCGTGCTTCGTGTCGGCAGAACAGAACAGAACAGAACAGAACAGAACAGAACAGAACAGAACAGAGGAGAACAGAGGAGAAAAGAAAGTAAGAAAGGAAGAAAGAAAGAAAGAAAGAAAGAAAGAAAGAAAGAAAGAAAGAGAGAAAGAGAAAGAAAGAAAGAGTTAGTACGCGCAAAGTAAGTACGTGAACGTACACTTACATAGAAAGATATATATATATATATATATATATATATATATATATATATAGAGAGAGAGAGAGAGAGAGAGAGAGAGAGAGAGAGAGAGAGAGAGAAAGAAAGAGAGAGGGTTAACACACAGTCATCTCTGCGTTCCTGCCACGTACCTTGGGCGTGGTGCTTCCTTTTTTCTTCCTCTTAGTCGACTAACATAGCCGATCTCTCCTCATTGGCCCCCGAGAATGCCAACGCGTCGAAACGAGATTCGAAAGTCGCAGGAGGGAAGTGCACGTGAAGCGAATTCGAAATTCGATTTTCCACGATTCAACGATAAACTTCTCCTTACTAACCCCCCCTTACTATCTCCCTCTACCTCCTTGCAACTCCTCCTGCCTCGATCCCCCCTCATCCTTCGTCCTAACCCATCCCATCCCTCTTTCGACATCATCGATCGAATTTTTTATACAAGGGATAGAAAGTTTGCGTCATTTAAAGTGTAATGTATGAAGCCACCACATACGATCGATCGATATTCCTCTTCTTTTCTCTTTCTATCTTGATATTTATCTATCTAGCTATCTTTTTTCTCTTTCTCTCTCTTTCTGTTTCTTTCTTTCTCTGTCTCTCTTTTTCTCGTTCTCTCTTTTTATATGTATCTACTTTCTCCGTTATGAGCATAAACTCTCCTCAGCGTTTAGCAATCGCATATGTGTATACGTATCAATGTGTATACATTGGGTATATCTAAAGAAACATGGCATATCGGGGGAAGAAGGTGACTTTATTTTTCGCTCTTAGTTCCCATTGAAAATTTATTTCGAATTCGTTCATTCCAATGTAGATATGTAGTTACTTATGTGTATTCCTTTACGTATTTGAAAAATTTATCTTTGTCAACGCCTAGACGATTCTAATCTGAACGGAATATCGATTCGAATAAAACATATACATACATACATATATATATTATTCGAATAATTAGAGGACATAAAAGTTTGTTTACTATTACCGTAGGGAATCGTCGCTATTCTCATAAGAGTCGCAACGTTTGTAGGAATGGTAAAAAAACGTGGGAGGGATAGAGATAGAGAGATAGAGAATGAGAAAGAGAGAAAGAGAAATAGAGGGAAAAAAAGGAGAACAAAGAGATAAGCCGTCATCGATGAACGAACAAAATGTTAGGAGGTATCTCTACAAGCGCGTATAATCATTAACCGTGCATGACTTACATGTGCCGACGGTAGTATGTACTACTACGTGTTTCCATACTTTGTTGGCGCGTTGAAATATGTAGTATTACTAGAAAGAGAGAGAGAAATAGACAGACAGAGAGAGAGAGAGAGAGAGAGAGAGAGAGAGAGCGATAAAATAAGAAGAAAAAGGTTGAGAGAGTAAAGGAGAAAAGGAAGGTGTATGAAAAAAAGGAAGGGAAAAAAAGTATAAATAATATCTACGTGCGTAGTTGAAGTGGATTACTGCTACGTATTAGTAATGTGAGAGGGAAAGAGAGGGTTAGCTAAAAGGTGAGAGAGTCAGTGATCGATAAAATCGATCTAGCGCGAGAAGCGGGTTCGAGCTCATGGATCACGTTCCGCTCGAATCTGCTTTATCTAACTTGCCCCTCTCTCTCTCTCTCTCTCTCTCTCTCTTTCTCTCTCTTTCTTTCTCTCTTTCCTTCTCTTTTTATCTTTGTCTTTCCATCTTGATTTCGTTTCCTCGACAAAAGTTCGCCGAAGCTTTTCTTTATTTCTTCTTACCTTTTATTTTTTTCTTTTTTCATTTTTCTTTTCTTTTTTTTTTTCTTTCTTTCTCGATTAATCGAGCTTGCGAAATAACGCTCGATCGTCGCCAGTTGTCGATCAGGAGATAAGTCATAGTATTTCTCTCTCTCTCTCTCTCTCTCTTTCTCTCTTCTTTTCTCCTTTCTCTCTTCTTCCGTTCATTTATCCGTGTCCATTTATTGCTACTCTTATTCAGTATATATATATATATATATATATATATATATATATATGAGTATATATACACACATGTGTATGTATATGGTGATTACAGATATGGAGTATGTAGATTCCCGTTATCGAACTAGATTACTCGCGATGTAAACTCGATCTTGGTGTAGTAAACGTTTATTTTGATCGTAGAGTTTTACTTCGATTTTAGAACTTCACTAATTCATTCCGTTCCATTTTCATGAATACATTCGATTAAAAAATATCAAACTATAAATCCTCGTAATATTCAATTTCGTTGTTCCAATATCTCGACTCTATGGAAATGTCTCGATTATATGGAAATTTTCTTGAGAAAATACTTTCGTACGTCGCTTTGGAATCCGTCTAAAGGCATTTTCCTTTTTATCTATCTATTTTTTTTTTCCTTTTTCCATGTATATTAGAAATGTGACGGATATCTTTTACAAGAGACACGTCGAACTTTTAATCTATCTCACGATTAGAGTTCTCGTTTCGCGTTAACTTTCGTTCTTTTTTTTTCTTTTCTTTTTTTACTTCTTCACTTCGGCTGTTTTCCTTGCTGTAAGTGTGTGTGCGCGCGCTTGTGCTCGACTAACGGGCATCGAACAAGCTTTATCTAACCCTTATCTCATCTACGTACCTTCTACTAGCTACGTTTCGTGATAGAAAAAGCGAGACGTGAGCTCCGTGAGCTTTTTCCGTCACCTTTTCTTCATATATAGATACACGAATATACACAACCACACACACGTACACATGCACACAGAAACACATACCTATATAGATATTAGTGTATCTATCGTTGTTACTGCTACTGTGTCAGTATTATCGACGTGTACGCCGTAAAACTAATAGAAGTCCGAAGCGACGTGTCCCTATCAGCTTTGTATCTGCCGACCGTCGTCCAACGGCAACAAATGGGAAAGTTTAGCGGCGTAGCACGCGATCTGGCAGCGATCTAGCAGCGATCCAAGCCACGATCTAGACTCACCGACTTATCATTATCGATGCTCTCTCTTTCTCTCTGTCTCTCTGTCTCTCTCTCTCTCTCTCCCCCTTTCTCTCTTTCTCTCTTTCTCTATGCTGTTATTATTACCAAGCGATCTGCGTGCACGCACGCAAACGATCGTGCAAACGCATGATCTCTTCTTCTTCTTCTTCTTCTTCTTCTTTTTCTTTTTCTTTTATACTTCTTCTTATTCTTGATTGCATTTACGTGGAATTTCAGTTTTTTTTATGGATTCTTAATGTCTAATACTTTCTCTCTTGGCTTTGGATACACGAAACTTTTTTTTTTTTACGTTGAGATTGATGTTTCCGTTTCGTTTCTTAATTTAATTTTTTTTTTTTTTTGTTGAATTTTCTTTTTGTTGAATTTTCTTTCTCTTTTTCTTTCTCTCCCTCCTTCTCTCTTTCTATTCGTCATCGATAATAATCAATCGTGTTTTTAGAGTTTCTTATTTTTAACTAGGGAAATACATCACGTTGTAATTTTATTTGGATGAAGCTACGTATTCATGGTTTTATTTCGAGACGAAGTTTAAAAGTGTTAATATTTTATTCGATTTTGTAGGGATGCGTTCCTTTCCCTGTCTAACACGCGAGCAAAGGCTTTGTCGATCGTTAATCGACTTTTATGTTACCCGTGACGAGAAATAAAATAATAGTATAGTAAGCAGGAATAGAATATATGAGACTTATAGTTACAGGTGTGGATGTATCGACGGATAAGAGATTAGCTAGATTATGAAATTATTTTTCAGAGAGATTGTTTTTCCTCTTTTTCCTTTTTTTTTTTTTTTTTAAAGCTTTTTATATCCGATCTTAAGCATGAATTTTTTTTTATTTCGTTGAATGAATTAGAGGACGTTTAACGATAGGAAATTATTCGATATAATAATTGAAATTAGTTTCGAATCTTTTCGCACGAAAATCTAAATTTATTTATTAGCGAATTATGAAACGATTCGATGAATCCAATTATTCGTGACATCTTAAGAATTATTTTAGATGTTTACGCATGAATATCTAAATTTATGAAGAATGAATTAATTCGATGAATGAAAATTTCATGATTAGGAAAAAATTACTTGAGATATTTAGAATGAAATCGCTGGAAATATTTCCTCATAAAAATTTAAATGTACGTATTAGAATTTGAAAGTATATGTAAAAGAAGAAAAGTTCACATAGAAATTTCATGTAATTACCAAAACATAATTTTCGTATCTTGTCAGATAATTGAAGAAACTTAATTCGAGTGAGTTTTTTTTTTCTTTCTCTTCTTTTTTTTTCTCTTTTCTTTTTTTTTCTTTTTTTTAATAGTAAACGTCCAACGCCGGACGGTTCACACGTGTCATTCACGTTTGACGTAATTGTGTCGTACGTATCTCACCTATGGTTTCTCCGGAATAATTAATAATACCGTTGGGGATAGTAGTCCCGCTTATCCTGGAAAGTGTATGTCGGTAACGCGATCTCTTGCCTCGCCTTTTCCTCGGCCGGATCCATCGAGAAATAATAATGATAAATCCTTTGAGAATCATCCAAGTAAGAATTTTTCTTCTTCTACCTTTTTTTTTTTTTCGTCTAATAACTGAACGAGTTAGTGAGATTTTCTACGGTCGGTCGTCCTACTTAAAGCCTGCACGACTTGCAAACTTGGACAACTTGTTAACGTCTTTTTACTTGATCTAGTTAATAGACGAGATAACAGATCGTTTTAATTATCTCGAATAAATAATTGATCGTGGAATTATGTAATGAAATTAAATTCGTCTAAGCGTGCTTCGTCTTTTTTTTTCTTTCCTTTTTTTTTACTCTTTCTTTCTTTAGTACTTTTCGTTTTTTATTCGTAGTATATCACACGTATCTTTTTCAAGTTAGAATATATATTGTAAACATGAGATTAGAAAAGCGTCGATCCATGACAATTCCAAAGTTTCTCGTGCACGGAGAATATATATATATATATATATATATATATATATATATGTATATATACATAAACGAGCAGTAAAGAAAGGCAGTCACGATCGGGCTCACGATTTTCCCAGCAGCGGAGAAAGGAAAAGAGAAGTAGACGAAACTGCCGGAAATGCCGAGACTTTGCCGTTCTCTCTCTTTTTATTCTATGAAAGAGTTAGACACGTAGCGACGCAAGATTTAATGTATATATGTATGTATATATATGTGTATATATATATATATATATATATAAGTAGATAGATAGGTAGGTAGGTAGATAGGTAGGTAGGTAGGTAGGTAGGTAGATATATACCAACGATCGACGTTAGATCTCTTGCTCCCCTTGCGGTTTGATCAAGGGAGGCTAATAATTATTTTCACACGAAGTCATACATGTACATATATACGTCTGGGTAATTAAATATGCGCGTTAAGGATGTATATCCTTCATGGGACTTTGCATATCGTGATGGGAATTTATTTGCCGATATCGAATTCTCCGAAATTATCGTCTATGAATTGGCAAGAAAAATAAAAAAAAAAAAAATAAAGAAAAACAAAGAAAAAGAAGAAGAAGAAGAAAAAGAAAAGAGGATTCGTAAAAAGTTTATATTTAAGAGAGGAGAAAGAAAAAGGTTCCTCGAGAAGAGAACCACGGCTTTAAGAAGAAGAAGAAGAAGAAGAAGAAGAAGAAGAAGAAGAAGACGAAGAGGAAGAAAGAGGAGGAGGAGGAGAAGGAGGTGGAGGAGGAGGAGGAGGAGGAGAAGGAGGAGGAGAAGAAGAAGAAGAAGAAGAAGGAGAAGAAGAAGAAGAAGGAGAAGAAGAATTCGCGCAAAACAGGCTCGAGGGGTTTGGGTTGGCAGGAGCGAGCGAGCGAGCGAGCGTGCACGCTTTGGCCAGCCTCTTCCTTCCTCGTGGAAGGAATCCCTCCGTCGGGAAGAGTACGAATCCTTCTACCATAGCCCGCCTCCGAAGAGAGATCTTTCAGAAAGATCACCGCCGGCGCAATACGTTCAGTTTGGCGTTTGCTTGCACCTGACCAAGTTTATGCCAAAAGGGAGTTCGATTCAAAAAGGGGAAGAGAGATAGATAGAAAGAATAAGAAAGAGAGAGAAAGAGAGAGAGAGAGAGAGAAAGAGAGTAAGAGAGAAGTTGGTCCTGCTAGAAAGAATGAAAAGAAGAGATGGAAGACAGTAAGATTCCAAGTACATATAGAAAGAGAAGAGAAGAGAAGAGAAGACAAGAAGAAGAAGAAGAAGAAGAAGAAGAGAGTAGGTGGTGATGGTCTGGTAGAGGTTGTTCGAGTAGTATAGAGGAGGAGTACCTGCTGGTGGTAGGAATGGGTCAGCCAGCCTTGCCCAAGCCTGGGTTCTTCGGGTACACACACATTATTTCAATGTTGGCAGTAATGCCTGTTATTAAGCGATGATAATGATTGGTATTATCGCGGCTTGGGAGCAGGACTGGTAGCAGCGGATATAAATCATCCTTACTTCCTTCTTGCGCTGCCACTATATATAAGAGAGAGAGAAAGAGCGAGAGAGAGAGAGAGAGAGAGAGAGAGAGAGAGTATGCCTCCATGCCAAGAAGCTGTAAATAACCAGCGATATGCCAGCAGTTTAAAAGGAAAGACTTTAGGAGTTAGAACGAGGAATGATAACAATAATGCCTTTTGTAGATCTAAAGAATCGAAAAATTTCGTGGGTTTAGCTTTCGTCTCTTTTCGTCCTTGAACTCTCTTCGATTAAGTTTTATTGGTACTCATAACCCTTCTGTTGATATTCTTCATCTCGTTAATCATGTCATTCGACGATTGACTCTAATATAATATATATATATATATATATATATATGTATATGTATATATATATGTGTGTGTGTGTGTCTGCGTAGGTATATTCAACTCCCTTTTAGTTTCGTAGAAGAACAACGCGCAACTCGCGAAAGGAAGTAGTAGGTAAGTACGCGTCTGCGCGAATCATCAAAAGGACTTGGGCGCACGCTCGGGCATTCTATCGTGCACGTCCACCACCTTCTCCTTCTCCTCCTCCTCCTCCTTCTTCTTCTTCTTCTTGTTCCTCTTCTCCTCCTCCTTCTCCTTCTTCTTCTTCCTCGAGTTTCGGAGGAGACTCGTCTAACGTTACTAACGGCGTAAAGCCGAGTAGAGTCACGCCCACGAATCCTATCTCGATCTAATAAATCCGACTTTTCGACTCGATAAAGAGAAAGAGAGAGAGAGAGAGAGAGAGAGGGAGGGAGACAGAGAGAAAGTGTTCTCTAACTTGAAGATGCGATGTAAAAATATATTGAACGCGAGAAAGATATCTATTGAAAATGTAATTGCTAGTGATAGAACTGAAAATTTTGAAGATTCTTCTTTTTAATTTGGTTTTTTCTTTTCTTTATTTATTTTTGTTTATACAACATTCCCGATCAGTCAGAAGCTATCAGAAATGTTTGAAGAAAGTAAAAGAGAAAGAAAGAATAAATCGATCTCGTGACTCGAAAACTATAATTTTCTCTTCCCACCAGTTTCTTCATATATGTTTATGTATATACATACATACATATATATATATATATATATATATATATATATATATATATATACGCAATTGGTTGGTTGGTTGGTTCAGTATCGAAGTCTCTGCCTTATACCGAGCGGAATTTCTGCGAAAAGAGGTAGCAAGCTGGTAGTCAGAGAAGATCCTTGCCTTGCGTTAGCAGCCGCGTAACGAGACGACCTAGTTCGAGACTCTTTCGCGTTTCGCACGCGAACATCAAGAAAGGGCTGGCTATCGTTTCTGCTTTACGACTTCTTGGAAACGCGTAAAGTCTTGGAGAAGAGAATGAAAAGAAAAAGAAAGAGAGAGAGAGAAAGAACAAAAATGTAAAAAACTAGAAAAGAATAAAAATAAGAATAAGAATAAGAATAAGAATATATCTGAGTTTTGTTTAATGAAAATAAAAAGATACATTTCAGGAAAGATTTTTAATACTGTTCTAAGGTTACCGAACTTTGATATCGTCAATTCGATACAAAAACTACGGAATTTGCAAAAATGAACAATTATAGGAATCTGGTTCTGGGCCGTTGCCTTGGGGTCCCCAAGCTCGTTCGTCTCCATTCGATCTTGAAAAGCACGAACTTCGGATGGAAGGAGGACGCATGCGCGGATCGTTTGAAGTATACCCATCCCAATGCTCTTTTGCTTTCTCGGTTTCTTACCGTCTCTCTCTCTCTCTCTTTTTCCTTCTTCCTCTGTCTCACGCTTCGCGACGAGGGCCCCTTGGTCAGCCCTTTCGGTATTCGTTTGTTTCATGTCGGCTCCCTTCGAACCTTCTCTCTCTGTTTCTCTGTCTCTCTTTCTCTCTTTTTCTCTTTCTCGTCACCCTTCCTTCGTCGTTCTTTTTCCAACACTGATACATGAGCTTCCTTCCTTCCTTTCTTCCTTGTTCCTTCCTTGCTTCCTTCCTTCCTTCCTTCCTTCCTTTCATCCTTTTTTCTTTCCTTACTTCCTTTCGCATAGTCAGTTACCATCGATTCTATCTTTTAGTCGCTTCGAACAAACTAGATTAACTTGAGATTGATTCGATTTGAACAATTATCATTGTGAGCGATATTACGCAAACCTGCTTTAGTTTTGATTGTTGAGAATTTCCGTGAGGCGAGGCACGACCTCGTTGATACATGCAGTATACTTATTCATATACTACCTGCTCCCTTTTTTTATATCCATTCAATTTACCCAAAAGGTGTGTCTTTGAATGAAATAAAAAGGAAACAAATAAGAGAAAAGAAGAGAAAAAGAAGGAGATGAAAAATTGAGATGATTTCTTGTTCCCTCTCTCTCTCTTTCTCTCTCTCTCTCTCTCTCTCTCTCTCTCTCTCTCCTCTTTCTCTCTCTTTTTTAAACAGAAAAAAAATGAAAATGCTCGCGTGTCATATCCGTTGAGTTAGTTAAGCGAACTTCTCGATAATCTTTCGTGCGAATCCTTCGAGGCTTCTCGTCGACCTCGACCTCCCGGAAGGAATGGCGGCAAGGTAAAAGAAAGAACAGAGAGAAAGAGAGAGAGAGAGAGAGAGTCTCAACAGAGTGCAATAAAAGGGGGAGACGAGATCCGCGAAAGAGAAAAGAAAGCCAAGCTTGGACGTTCTTCTTCGCGAGAGAAGAAGAACCAAGAAGAGACGAGAGTCGCACAAGTCCCCAGGTAGAAGGCGGCACGATCGAGAGAAACGGGACGTTCTCTTCCCTTTCCCTCCCCCCATCCCCCGTTCTTCGCCCTATACCCACCTCTTTCCACATTTTTCGCGTTCTCCGGAGAACCAAAGATCCAACAAGAACACGCGCCGCCAGGACGAAGGATCGCGAGGACTTTCGCATTCGTTTGGCCGCAGCGATTCGATTGCCACGAACCGATCGAATGATTCCGATCATTTTCATAAGGACACCGACTGAAATTTTCTTCTTTTGTTTCGATCGTTTGATTTGATCTTTGAGAAATTATCAAAGTCCAATTGATCATTGAATTTAATCGGATGTTTGATGGATGCTATAATATATGATAGGTGGATTAATGATAAGGTGCGATCTTTATGTAATTGGCCTTTGAGGGATTGTAACGTTGCGATTAAGTTCATTTTAAGTAGAGTGAGCTGGAGGTAGGAACAAGAATAACTATTCCATGTTCTTGGGTTGCTTTAGTAATGGAGAATACAATGGTATATATCCGCGGGTGAAATTCAATTTTAGATCTAGGTTTCTATCGTTATTCTGCCTGGCTTAGTCAAGACAGTTGATCTTTTTTTCTGGTTCTTTTTTTGTTCTTTTCGTAGGCTTAGAGAAAATGTATAATTGTGCTTGTTGAGAGGCGCATATAAAATATATGAATACTCAACTGTTTTTTTTTTTTTTGAAGCACTAATAAGAATAGGGTGTACGAATACTGGCTAAATTCATAGATAAGAACAAATGCATGGTTTATCGATCTTTCTTTTTCCTTTTTATAGCATAAACGTGATGACCATCTCTATGATCTATCTTTCAACCGTTAAGGATAAATCGACCTGATCCATGAATGATGGGACAGAACTTTCTAACTGTCGAAATATACGAAGTTTGTATCAGAATTGTATCCATTACTATACTAATTCTAAACGACGTTAATCCAAAGCGATTAAAACAGAACTCGACGCGATATAATTCGATAAGAGAAATCTCGAACGAGTGAAATAAAATTTTCATCATATTCAATAAGATATATTTCTAATGGAATTAGATAAAAGGTTTTGGTTTGGTAACTCGTAAGAAAAAGGTACAAGCGCAACCGAACCGACGCGTCGGCTAACCGAACGTCGGCAGGTTCATTTTGTATTCAGGCTGCGCATGCGCCAGTTGTCACCGCTGACACATCGTACGTCAATCCGTTTCTACACACAAAGCTGTGGAAGAGTAAAAAGGAATGGACAACGTGGGTACCCAGGGGAACGTCTCAATCGGCATTGCCGATCGATCGACGATGTCTTCTTCTTCTTCTTCTTCTTTCACCTCCTTCACCTCCTTATTCTCCACCTCCTCTTTCACCTCCTTCACCACCTCCTCCACCTCTTTCTCTTCTTACTTCATGGAGCCCTTCATATCAAATCGTACGACGTATTTATTCTTTCATAATGACGATACTTCATCGATAGAAATAAGAATAAGTATATAAGAATATCAGGAATAAAAATTCAATAGTTGTTAAAGTATTTTATATATATATATATATCTCAGTCATGATTTAACGTTGTATAATCTTTATGTAAAAACGTATAATCACCTAATCATTCTGTTTGGTACTATGAATGAACAAATTATACCAAGTTCGTCGTGTAAGAATACAAGAAAAAGAAAAAGAAAGAAACAGAATTCAATTCGAGTACGAACTATTTCAAAGTGAACGATCTTAGTTGGATTGTTAGATCGTATCTATTCAACGGCAGCTGCCAACTACTATTATATATCTATACTATTCGACTACTCT
Organism: Vespula pensylvanica; assembly: GCF_014466175.1. Classification (NCBI taxonomy): domain Eukaryota; kingdom Metazoa; phylum Arthropoda; class Insecta; order Hymenoptera; family Vespidae; genus Vespula; species Vespula pensylvanica. The sequence continues at coordinate 1,419,979 of NC_057703.1, forward strand.
AAAACAACTACATAGATATATTCGTAGACGTTAAAATGCATCTACATATATACGCATGCAACGCATACACAAACGAACACCTCAGTATAATATCTCTCTAATTCTGATTCGCCGTTTCATGATGGTTGTTGTAACGCCGTCGATTATGTGCATCTCTCTACTATCTCCTCTCTAAGTAAGAAAGAAGTAAGAGAAGAAAGAAGACGGTGGAGGTCGGAGTGGATCGCCTTGGAGCCCGAGAGGCGCCCCGCCCACCGTCTCGTCTTTGCTTCAAAGAGAAAGAGAGAAGCCCTTTACGTTTTCTACTCTCTTCTTCTTCTTCTTCTTCTTCTTCTTCTTCTTCTTCTTCTCCTTCTCCTTCTCCTTCCTTTCCTTCTCCTTCTCCTTCTTCTTCCACCGAAAACGAATCCTCAGGCTCTGCGATACTTAAAGTCTACCTCACACGAGGATAAATATAAACATTTTTATAATTATTATTCTTTTTTTTATCTGCCATTTTATTTCTTTTTTCTTTTTTAGATTGTTAATGTAAAAGAAATATCGTAATTTTTACATTTCATTTATATTTATTTATTTATATATATATATATTTTTTGTTCCTTCAGGTATTAAAACGTTTAAGCATCGAACAGGCTTAAGCTTAAGGTTGAAGGGTCTTACACCCCTTAGAATCGCGCGTAATGTACACCACAAACTCAACCACGGTCCATTCATCTTTCAAGAGATCCTATAGGGACTATATATCGGATGCCCTTTTGTCGATCGATTCCCTTTGTAAAACGCGGCCTATCGTGTTACCTTTTAGAACGAGTGTACGTTAAGATCCTAACAACGAATAGCCCTAATTTAGTTGTTAAGTGGGACGTTGGTCCAAATATTGCAAGTTCCGTGACGACAATTAACGACAATTAACGATTGACGCTCTCTATCTCTCTTTATCTATCTATCTCTATCCTTCTCTATATATTCTATATTTCTTATATATTTTATTTGTATCTATTGTTAGTAATAGATTATCTAGGTATTCGATTTTCTTTTCCTTTTTTACTAATTTCTTTATTTCTTTCCTTTCTTTCCTTTCTTTCCTTCATTTTCTTTTTCTTTTAAGCAAGATTTTTTGCTGCATGACGAAATGAAACGATGAAAAAAGTATTCTATGGAACAACGCAGTAGCAAGGTACAACGCGGGCATCGGTTTCACGGATCGTTAAATTTCGTCGTTACGACACGGGCCCTGGTAATGATCGCGTGCAAAAACTTACGCCGTGTGAACGTTTAATTTGGTGTGATTCCATAAAGCTTGGAATGTTCTCTCAAGTCGATCGTTCCCGATCGTTACGTTAACGCACATTGAAAGTCATCGATGCATCGAATACGTTTCTCTCTATCTCTATCTCTATCTCTTTCTTTATCTCTCTCTCTCTCTTTCTCTCTCTTTCTCTGGCTGTTGAAGTTTCTTTTATTAAATCATCGTTTCAAAGTAGACTCCGTGCATTTGCTCTTTCATCTCTTAGATTTACTTTCACTGATTTTATCGTTTGTAAATCTTATTGGAATCGTAATAGTTGGAAATTATTCTCGATTTCGTTTGTACAAATCCGAAAAGTATATTACTTTAAGATTATCTCGAGTAAAGAACGGAGATAATATTTCCGGTAAGTTAAATTTATAAGAGAAATCATTGTGTCGTAATTCGAATTCGTATGACGAAAAGAAGAGAAAATATTTCTAATTATATGTTTGTCTATGATCAAAACTTGGAATTTTCCAAGTCGTAGATATTAAAAGATCTTTATGATTTTTCAGAGATTCCATTTTTATCTTTCAATAGTTTTCACGAATATGGACAAAGTGCATACAAGAGACTCGATGTTATTCGATATAAACATCGTAGAGTTTAAAATCTAAAAAAAAGAAAAAGAAAAACGAGGAAAAAAATGATGAAAAATAGTTTGGGATCATAGAATGCGTAATTGTGGTAAGGGGACATAAAAGTCGCGATATCGTCGTCGTCGTCGTCATCGCCCGTCCTAAAGTTTCTCTCTCTCTCTCTCTCTCTCTCTTTTTTCCAAGCATGGTTGTGTGCTCGATTAAGCTTTTACTCTTGAGGCCATGCAGTGGCGGTGCGACTATAGTTCACGGTGCCAAGTTATGCAGCAATTTAAATGACAAACTTTCCAGTGTATGACGATAACGACGAACGACAACGACGACATTGCAACGGGAGTGGGCGAACAGGGGGGTGGATAGTTGGAGACAAGAGGAGGGAAGAGGGGTAGAGGGGGATGGTTAGGTGAAGCAAGGGGAATGAAGAAAGAAAGAAGATCGATAGGAACGCGGCTAACGATTACAACTTTTTCTTTCATTACAAACCCTTTGAAAGGGTAACGTCGACAGATACCGTGCCGTGAAACGAGGTCCCAGATTCTTTGGCATTATCGAACATGACGTCCCTCATGCAGAGCTTTCCCAGTAGGTCGATAGACTTTTACCGTGAGTTTAGAGACAGTGCCTTTCTGTGACCTGGCATTGCTCAAGTTGTTCTAACGCTAATTTTTCAATCGATGAAGCTGTTAGTTAACCTGTTAATCAGGTAAAATTTTAGATCGTTCGGTATAAGCTTAAGAAATTTTTAATAGAAATAAAAAACCTGTCGATAATTTGACGAATAATTATTTTCTCTTGGCTTTTCTTTTCTTTTCTTTCTTTCTCTTTTTTATCGCGGTTAAGAGATCGAAGAGAACCATGAAAGTCGAAATGAAATATGAATTTTTAATAATATATACTATGCGTAAATTGAAATTTACATTTATCATATTTGATAAGATAATAACTATTGATGAATACGTTTCTCGATCATTACGATTTTTTTTCTTTTTTTTTTTTTTCTTTCACGAATCGAATGCGATATGATTAATACGAAAGAAACGACCAATTATTCATTCTTATCATTGTTCGCAACACGAATTTGTCGAGTTTCAATCGATACTGATATTACGTTGTTAAAGACAGAGAAAAAATTTTCGATCGAACGTGATTGCATGAAATCTGAATGAATAAGACAAGTAGAATTAATTAAATTAATTAATTCATCGTAAATTTGTTATTCATTGATCATATATTAAATCAGTTAACAGCCATTGTATGATACATATATTATCAAGGTTATAATTTCGTTCATAAATCGAATTCATTATGATTAATACGAAAGCGATAGTCCATTACTCATTCTTATCATTGTTCGCGACTGAAACATGTCCAGTTTCGAACGATTAACGAGAAAAACAATTTTCGATGAAACGTGATACCACAAAATTTGAATGAATAAAAGAATGAATAAGAGAAAAAAGTATGAATATATTTAAGATTCATTTATCATAAACTAAAAACAATTCTTTATGTTATCATTGTGTTTGATGACTCGAATTCGATAGGGCCGATATACGAATAAGTTCGAAAAGATTCGAAAGGTGAAAAAAAAAGAACAGAAGAGGGGAAAAAAAGAAATAAAGAGAAAGAAAAAAGAGAAAGAAAGAAAAAAAGAGTCCGTTACTCCTTCCTCCTCCTGATCATCATCCTCCTCATTCTCCACCTTCTTCAGCACTCGCCGACGTCGCCGTTAACCCCCAACGGCAATTTCAGCGTTTTGTCAAGGCGGACACGACAGGTTGTACTCGGGGCCTTCGAAGGAATCCTTCCTTTCCCTCGCAGCACCTTATTTTCCTCTTTCACCCTTCTTCTTCGTCTCCTCTCTCCTTTTCTCCCTCTCTTTCTCTCTATCTTTTTCTCTCTTTCTCACTCGTTCATCCATATATACACATAGCCTCTTAAGAGTTAGCCTAGCGGAACCGTAGAAACATACGGCGGCTATGGGAAATAATGACAGGGGCTCTTCGTTCGTCAGGACAGCCAACCGACAGACAAGTCGATCCGGAAGCGAGCTACGAAAATTTTTCATCGTCAAATCGGCCAACTTTCTTTCCCTCTCTCTCTCTCTCTCTCTATATATATATATATATATATATATATATATATATATTCTTTTTTTATACATAGCTAGAGATATATATATATATATATACACATGCATATATATATATATATATATATATATATATATATATAAAAGGGGCAACGGCGGATCTCGTAATCGTAAGAGGGTCGGACCTTCTTCCTGTTAAGTCGAGATAGTCAGAAGAGTAGCAGTGTTGTACCTGAAGCGTGAAGTCGCGTCCGAAAACAAGCGAGCAACATCGTCGAGGATTCCACGCGCGACGCAACCTAATGGGGCCGGAAGGGACGATCCTTTCTTTTCTCTCTCTCTCTCTCTCTCTCTTTCTCTCTTTTTCTCTATCTCTATCTCTCTTTTTCTCTTTTTCTTCATTTCTTTATTTCTTCATTTCTTTATTTCCATCTCTCTTCTTCAGACCGAGCATTTAGAATCCTGCGAACTATCATGCACTTACTTCGAGCAGGCATCTCCGGTAAGGAATAAGATTACGCGATGCATTTTTCTTGGCCATTTTTTCGGAATTTCGTATTATGCTAATTTAAACTTCTTTTGTATTCGCTTGGCCTCGCAAAGTGTTGCTCCGAGTTTCTCCTTGTACATTCTTCCTTTCCTTCTTTTTCTATTCTTACTTTTTATTATTTCTTCCTTTGCTATTCTTACTTTTTATTATTTCTTCTTTTTCCTTTTTTTTCTTTTTTGTCTTTTATAAGGAAGAATTTGATTGGACGGGAACGACACAAAGAAACAATTGTCGATACTTGATTTATATCGATCTTATATTTCCGATTAATGTGTCAGTTGTATGAATATTTGATCATAACGCGGGAAGAACTAACGTGATTTCAATCGATCATTGAAATATCTGCGTTACTGTAGACATGAGAGAATTTTTTTTTGATAGAAGTCACTGTGCGCGAATACACATGTATATATATACACATATATATATGTATATGTATATATACATATATATATACACACACACGCACATGAACATATATATATGTTCACTCTCTCAAGGAGTTTTTCTCTTCCGATTTTTTCTCATCCATAGCCAAGCCAAGTTGTGCAATAACCGGTTAGCCCACACATCAGTCATTCCGTGGTTAATATAAATGAATATATACGTAGCGATATCGGCGCATTATTATTAATCGGTTAAATATGATCTCTATCTGTTTAGAAATATATGCTGATATTTTCTTCTTTTTCTTTTTTTTCCTTTTTCTTTCGAATGGGGCGAATGTTGGAGGGATGGGGGGTTGGCTCCGAAGGATAGGTTCGTCATTGGATATAGAAATAACATTTTTCAACGTTGTACATTGTACTTTAGATTTTGATTTATTTGATTGTAGAAATATTAATGTGAATATAATATATTCATTGTGTTCTTGATATTAAGATTATGTTTAACGTAAAAATGGGAAGGGGTAATTGATATAAGAGAGAGAGAGAGAGAGAGAGAGAGAGAGAGAGAGAGAGAGAGAGAGAGAGAGAGAGAGAGAGAGAAAGAGAGAGAGAACAAATGTAAAAAAGAAAAAAGGAAACAAACTGAAAGAGTAAAAGAGAGAAAGAGAGAGAAAGAGAGAGAGAGAGAGAGAGCAAAAGATATTAACGGGAAGTTTAATCGTCGGCTGGTCCAGGCTGTCAGCCCGGACGCACGCCGGGTCAGTCCGGCCCTCGAGGTCAATTAGTACTGCTCAACACTCTCTTCTCTTTCTGACCTCCGAAAACGAGGTGAATCCTTCCTTTTCATCAATCCACAATGATAATATGTAAGATCCGTCGATATGATTTTGCGTTAAAAAAAAAGAAGAAAAGAGAAAGGAAAAGCAAAGATAAAAAAAAAGAGAAAGAAAATAATAATAATAATAATAATAATAATAATAATAATAATAATAAAAGAAAAAAAAAGAAATCGTACGAACGCGGATAACTTTCAACCGAAGAGATGAGTAGTCTCTCGGAGAAAGGGGGATCAAATTTTTGTGTTGTTCTTTCTCTTTTCTCTTTTGTTCAATTTTTATCCGAGAAAATTGTCATTTCGTGTTACCAACATAAATTTTCCTTCTCCATGGTGTATCCAGGAATGAGAAAAGAGAAGGCAATCCCATTACGACATCCCATTAGCATGCATTAATTGCTGTCTCGGTCCGCAAGTTCGCGTGCCCTGTCTCTCTCTCTCTCTCTCTCTCTCTCTCTCCCCTTTCTCTCTCTCTCTTTCTATCTCTCTTCCTCTTTCACTCTCTTTCGATCGTTCGTTCGTTCGTTCATTCGTTCGTCCCTCAGAAAGTCGTTCTACCTAACGTTCGTTCGTTTCCAGAACCCAGCTCGTTTCAACGGGCACTCGAACCTCAGCGCTCGTTTCTCGTACCTACGTGCATCGTTTCCCCTTCATCGAGTTATTAAGTTCTTGAGTTCCTTCATGTATGGGAAGGGCGTGAAGAGAAGTAGACATTCTCACAAGGAAGAAATAAGAGAGAAACTAACCGAATCCATCTCCATTTGGTTAAGAACGGAAATAAGGAGTGCATATTTCTTTTTTTTCTCCTCTCTTCTTTCTCCTTCTCTCTCTCTCTCTCTCTCTTTCCGTTTCTTTTCTTCTCTTTCTTCTTCTTTTCTTCTTTTTTTTTTTGGTCGTTGCATATTTTTTTCTTTTCCTTCTCTTCCTTTTCTCTTTCTCTCTCTTCTTCGATTCCGTCTTACACAAGACTGCTCGGTAGATACAGTTTGTGACGTGGAAGGTAAAAGAAAGAAGGAAAGAGAGAAAGAGAAAAAAGAAAAGAAGAAACAAAATAAGAAAAAAGGAGAAAAAAAATTGGAGAAGAACGAAGCAGGTATATAATGGGAATCGATCACAGAGAAACGTGGTGCGGTGGTTCGCTCGTTCATTTGACCCAATTACGCTTGGAAAGCAAGCGGCACAGACTGTCGCGGATCTTCAACGGACTGGAACACAGCTCGAACACGAGCAAAGAGGATTTTGTTAAATCTTACGAGATACCGCAAGATTCTTTCAAGCAGTTAAAGTAATATTACTTTGATATATTCGAGAATATGAATGGTTTTAGTTTCTAACAAGAATTGAAATAATTGGAATAACGTTTCTAAGAAACGATCATGGTCTATGGGATTAAACTATTGAATTTTCTTACGTCTTACGATACCACCACAAAATGTTTTTTAATATCTCCGTAACATTATTTTGATATTTAAGAATGTCGATCATTTAAGTTTCTAACAAAGTTATGACACCAGGAATAGTATTTCTAACGCACGATCATGATCGATAGGATCCGAGTATTGGATTATTGTTAAATCTTACGACATCAAAAAATACTTTTTCGTATTACAATAATATTACTATAAAATTTAAGAACATCGATTATTTGAGTTCCTAACAGAATTGCGATACATCGAATAGTGTTTCTAACGCAGGATCACGATCGATAAGATCCAAATATCGGATTTCGTTAAATCTTACGATATCACAAGATCAGTAATATCCTACTACTCAAAGTAATATTACCACGAACAATATAGTCGATTATCGATTATTTAGGTTTCTAACAAAATTGTGATACCTAGAATAGTGTTTCTAACACGATCATGATCGATAGGATCGAAGTATTGCGTCGTAGTACTTTTTCCTTGGCCTCCATGGCGAACCAACGTTGGTCTTTCCGCGAGAAGAAAAGAGAGTGAGAGATAAAGATAGAGATGGAGATAGATAGATAGATAGATAGATAGATAGGTAGATAGGTAGACGATGGAAGTAGATACATAGGACTTTCCTATGCGTTTGTGAACACTTAGAAGCGCACTAATACATAGAAGAATTGCAGCACCTTAGTGGCCTTCGGGCGTCATTCACTCGTAGCGGACGAGAGCCGTCGCTGGTCACCATCCACTTTCATTATGGACTCCATGAACTCGCCTTTAATTACATTTTTACGTTGAAACTAGTACTGAACTTTATAGAAAGAAAGAAAGAGAGAAAGATAAAGACAAAGAGAAATAAGCAATAAACCATTGGGTTAAATCAAAAGATATGTTTTTCGTCGTAGGTGACTCGACATTATCTATCCATCTATCCATTACTATATCGTCTATTAAAATAATACTTGATCTCGGAAACGAATGTTTAATTTAGTATTGATGATAATACAATCTCTGACCAAGTTGGAATGTATAAGTATGTCCTTCTAAGACGATCGGTGGTCGGTCATTCGTTCTTGATTCAATCGACAGATACGACCAGAGTTAGATAGAAAGAGAGAAAGCGAGGAGATTCTCGAATCCATAGAAAAAAGATAGTAAAGCCGATCGAGGATCGGCTACCGATCGCGTGCCACTTCGTTTCTTCCTTAAAGAGAAAGACTGAATGAGAAGGAAAGAAAAAGATAGATAAATAGACAGATAGAGAGAGAGAGAGAGAGAGATAGGAAGAGACACACACATACAAAGAGAGAGAAAAAGAGAGAAGAGGAAGACTCGTTCGATATAAATAATTAATAAAGGTATCGCGGAGTGTATATCACACGTGCATTCTTCGATCGATCTTACGCGAGATCCTAACTCGATTTTGCACTAATCCATGGTCACGCTGCCGCATACGGAAAACGCATAAGGGTAAATACAAGAAATCTTAGCGATCTGTCGGAAGAGTTAAGAAAACGTATGTACATACGCGTGTTTCTGTGTTGTGTGTTTTCTGTGAGTTTCTCTCAGTGTGTATACGTGTGCGTACATATGTATATGCACTCGCGCACCATTCGTAAGCCTGCTCCATTGATTGGTGTTTACGTGCGATCGTAAACAAGTCATTACGTAATATAATACGCCGAGTATACTTCTGCTAGATAATTTATGAGCTTGGTTCCTCGTCGTCTCTCATGTTGTCGTTATTTTCATTCGTTTCGACCCTTATCCATTTTGCATTACAGATAGGTCTTCCTTTTCGAAATGTTAATATGTTGCAAGTTATTTTTTTTTCGTTTCTTTTCTTTTTTTTTTTTTTGTTTTTCATTCTTCCTTTCTTCCTCATTTACGATTATCGTCGAGATATATCATAATTTTGATGGTTTTGATATATATATATATATATATATATATATATATAATTTAATCGATAATTATGATCTTATTTGATATATTAGCTAAATGTTTCCTCCTTCTCTTCTTTTTTTTTTCTTTTGTTTGATTATCTCAAACCCTTCATTATCTTCTTATTGGAAGATATTGTCTCGATTGCAATTATATCGACATACTTAAATTAAGATACTTTTGATAAAATATTATTGACAATTGTCGGTTTATATATAATATTTATAAAAATTAATAATGATATGAAATATTATTTTAAAATATATTGAACGTTTCGAAGTGTTATATAACAAAAGTTTTTTCCTCGATCATTAATTATACCAAGCATATATATATATGTATATGTACATTGCATATACGTATATACATTAATTCAGATTAGATCCAGATAAATTCGTGATAATTTTAATTCAGAATTAATACGCAAATTATCGGTCACTCGAATGTCCGAATATTAACCTTTTAACAGTTTCTTTTGCGAATTGATAACGAATTAAGTAGCGTTTTTATTAAAATAAAGAAAAAGAGAAAAGAAACAGGATGTTGGAAAGATAGATTTAGTATTAGACGAGAGATCTGTTTCAGGGGAAAAGTTGAAGTTTCTCTGTTTAACACGCGCGGCCCTGAAGTACTGCCCACCTGACGTCATGCACCTGTTCTCTCTCTCTCTCTCTTTCTCTTTTTCTCTATCTCTCTATATCTCTTTCTCTCTCTCTCTCTCTCTCTCTCTCTCTCTCTCTCTTTCTATCTTTTTCTCTCTCTGTCTCTCTCACTTGAGAACGCAGCAGGCATCAGCCCATTACAAGGCACCACAGGTTCCCTCTCGTCGTCGATTTCGTGCCGCGAGATTCGCGCCTCGTATAAATCCGAGCAGGCAACTCGATTCGCAACATTTTTTTTTTTATTTTTTTATTTTTTATCTTATTTCTTCTTTTATTCGTTTGTAAGGAGAAAAAATAAAAGAAGACGAGAAAAAGAAAAGGAGAACAAAAAAAAAAAGAAACAAATTTTCATTTTATCATTATCCTTTTTTCTCTCTCTCTTTTTTTCCTCTTTTCGTTTTTCCTCTTTTCTATTTTTCCTTTTCGACGTAACAACGACAAGTAAGGCAGGACGTAGAGACGGTTTTGTATCTTATGATCCGTGCCTTTTGCGTTCGAGACACGCGAGGAGAAGTTAGGACCTTAAGAGAATGACGAAGCGACGCGATGCGACTTTATCGTTCCTATTCGCGTGTTGCGTAAGAACTCGCATGCGGATGCGACGCGTCAGAGAATCCCTCGACCGTAGCGATTCTTCTTCTTTTTTTTCTCTTTTTTTCTTTTTTCTTTTTCTAAATATCTATACATATTTAACAATAGGATAAGAGAAAAACGGAGACAAAGAGAGAGAAAGAGAAAGAGAGAGAGAGAAAGAGAGAGAGAATGTGCGTGTGTGTACGGGTTGCAAAATGAATAATAAATTTATCAAGTTAATAAACAACGAAAAGTATAAATCACACAAAATGATTAATTCTGTTTTAATATTCATAATTTATTTATTCTTTTTCCTTTTTTTTTTATATAGTTTGTGTCATTGATATTTATTTCTCGAACCTCATAGTGCAATTGTTGCGATATTCGATCTATTCGACTATTCTTTTTATTTTTATGAATATCTATATGTATAGATTAAAAACGGGAAGTATTTATTTATTACAAATTTATTAGTTTATTTATTCATTTTTCTGTATGCATACATGTGACTGAAATAATTAAGTTACAATTGTAATATCTTAAATGACAATTTGGAATTCAACTAATAAAAATTATCCTGGTATTATAAATCAACGTTAACGTTATCAGAGTTAAATTTAACTCATTCGCGACCCCCAGTAAAAAATGCAATGATATGTTTGATTATTATTAAATGTAAAAATAAGAAAGAGAAAAGTTATTGCTTGACTCGATAACAAATATCATTAAATAATCTTAGACGGAATATATATGTGTTTGTGTTTTTGCGAGATCATATCTATGATAATATTTAAGGGTTAATGAGAAAGTTGACACTAACGTAGACATCGATTGATAGTCTTTCATTATCTCTCCGTCATTTTCACATAGGTATATATATATATATATATACATATATACATATATATATATATGTATATATATAGTCATGCTTGTCTTATTCCATTGTCCTTCGTTATTCTCTATCTATCTTTTTCTTCGAAGACACGTTTAAAAGGGCGGCCGCGCGCAAAGTCTTTCCAACAACGCGAAAAATGCAGCTTTACGATGCTACCATGGTATTCGAGCGATCCATCGGTACCGGTTGTTACGACGAATGTCTATGTAATATGTATACGTGTATATGTGTGTGTATGTGTGTGTATTATATATATATATATATATATATATATATATATATATATATACGAATGTATCAGTGAATCCTGGGTAAGTGTCCTTGCAAAGATCTTAGGATCTATAGATCGAGCCGAGCAAAAAGAATTGGCTCGGTTTAAATCGATTTAAATAAAATCATTGAACTCGCTCTCATCGAGTACAATTCAAGAAAGTAAACGATAGTACGATATAACTTAGCTAACTAACATTGAGTTAGATTACCATAAAAAATGAATAGATTTGAATTAACAAGAACGTACATAAATGGTGAAGTACACTCGTCCATTAATGTTCCGTAACGTAATCGTCTTATTCAATGGTAATTGACATATCGAATAAAATTTATGGTTCCCCCTCTTTATTCTACATAAATATTTCAGATATTTACTAATTGGCAACATTAACCTACGTAACGTTAACATTGTATATATATATATGTGTATATATATATATATATATATATATATATATATATATGTGTTATATTGATTATCTTAAAATAGATGAGTTTAAAACATTGTAGATGTTATTCATACGTCTCTTTGATGTTAGACGTATCTACTTATTTTTTTCCGTGTTGTTTTTCTTTTTTGTGTTTTTGATCTTTTCTTTCTTTATATTTATTTCTTCTTTTTTATTTTTTATTTTTTATTTTTTTCCTTATAGTTAAGTTTACTCAGAGATCGGAAAATCTTTACAAGTGAATGAAGGAAATGTATTGATACTGTCTGAACTAAGCCAGCACCTCGTTAGGTACGTTTAAGATTATACCTGAATATCCTTCTAACCGGTTATACATACATACATTGGATCGATTGCAAATACAATGTATTCAACTGGGATATTGACTATATAAACTTAGCTTAAGGATACGGAAACTCCCTATCGATTGAAAACATAAAATAAAAAATATAAAAAAATAGACGGAAAAAGAGAGAAAAAGAAACATTAAGATAGTCTGAAGAAATTCGTCATTAAAGATCAACTTTTCTTTCTCTCTTTTTCTCTCTCTCTCTCTCTCTTTCTCACGCTCACTATCAGAATTGCAGGTATCGATGCACAACACGCATCTATAAATTAATCAGATATCGACGCATCAAATCATGTTTCAACAGTTATATAATGAACGTAAGAAAGACTCAAGTATATATACATACTTACATACACATATATATATGGTTGAGTTGGTATAAGTTTGTCGTTGTATATAATAGTACAGTAGGTATTCGCGTATTAGATCAGAGATTGATTCCAAGAGTTAGAAAAAGAAGATGGACAATGCGGTAGGTAGGTAGGTAGGTAGGTAGCTACCTAGCTAGGTAGGTAGCTAGATAGGTAGGTACTTACTTACTTACTTACTTACTTACATTGTCTCACACGATACGAATTCCGGTGTGACCGGCTGCTAACTCTTAAAGAACATTCAAGATCTTTCGTCGAAGAAACGTAGAAGAACGTGCTACGTGACGCGTTCGGACCTAGAAACGTAAGAAAGAAGGTTACTACACTCTCAAACGTACGAATTCGATTGAAAAGAGTTCAGACAGGAAACACAAAAAGAAACAGACAGATTTATATATATATATATAAATAAATAAATAAATATATATATATATCTCGTTTAGATTATGAATTTATTACGGAACGAGTTCCGTCGAGCGTAGAAACGTAGTTTTGTGGAGAGACAAAAAGTAAGGAGAGTACTGTGTTCTCTCTCTCGAACCGGTGTGTATCATAAAAAGAAGTACTCGAGCTGTCGACACATAGGCAAGCGTGAGAGACAGAGAGAGAGAGAAAGAGAGAGAGAGAGAAAGAGAGAGAGAGAGAAAGAGAGAGAGAGACAAAGAGAGAAAAAGAGAGAAAAAGAAAGAGAGAGAAATAAAGATAAAGACCAAAGTAGAAGGAGAATGAAGGATGAAGGATGAAGATGAGGAGAAGAAGGAGGAAGAGGAAGAAGTGGAGGAGGATGAAGAGGAGGAGAAGTAGGAGGAGGAGGAGGAAGGTACCTCTCGACGTAAATCACTCGTCGAGCAAAACGTCGTACACGAAGAAACGTGGAAAAATCCTCTCTCTTTCGATTTGATTTTCTTAAATCGGAGCAATTACGAGGGAATTCAGTGGATGTGCGGTAGCCGATAATCGCGATGACTTAGCGAATTCTCTCTATCTCTTTATATATATGTGTGTGTGTGTGTGTGTGTGTGTGTGTGTAATATACATATATATATGTGTGTGTATATATATATATATATATATATATCTTTTTCTCTTTTTATCTCTCATCGTCACGTACATCGAGAGAAATATAATGCGAACTTGAGAATAATTATAATCGTACGTTTATAGCTTGAGCCTGTCAAAACATCAAATTTAATTACCGTTCATTTTTCCTCAGTATTTTTCTTTTCTTTTCCTTTTTCTTCATCATTTTCTTCTTCTTTTCGTTTTTCTTTTCTTTTATTTATTTATTTATTTATTTATTTATTTTTTGGACTTTTGCCGAAACAAAAATTAGTATCGTTATTTGCACGAATATTGTTTTACGAAGGATTCGATCAAGGATTTCTTTCCTAATACTATAAAATTTTGAAAATTATCGATGGAATATACCTATACCTAGATTCAAGTTAGATAACTATAGTAGTAGCTACGTATGTTACGTATGTGTTTTATCTATGCATGTATATATATTGTCAGTTAATGTACAAAGCTAAGAAAAGTCAGGCGTTTTGTTAGAAACATAGGAATGTATTATATTTGTACGCGTGCGCGTTTACTCGAAGAAAAAAAAGAATAAGAAGAGGACGAAGAGAAGAAGAAGAAGAAAAAGAAGACGAAGCGAAGACGAAGACGAAGAAGAAGAAGAAGAAGAAGAAGAAGAAGAAGACGGCTCCGTAGAAGAAATTACGTAAGCGATTCTTCGCCCTCCCCCCAACCCCAATCTCCCTTCCCGCCCCAAACCCCCCACCCCCGACGACTTTGAAAGCCACGTCAAAGTCTATCCTTCCATTCTCTCTCACTCTCTCTCTCTCTCTCTCTCTCTTTCTTTGTCTCTGTCTTTATCTATCTGTCTACATGCACGTATACACGTTTACATATCTCTCGTATCTTCTCGAAAGAGAGAGGAAGAGAGAGATAGAGAGGGAAAGAGGGAGAGAGAGAGAGAGAGAGAGAGAGAGAGAGAGAGAGAGCGTGGAATCGACGACACGCGACATTTTGAGTTGGTGTGTATATGTGTGCATGTGTTACGTGCATATGTATATATGTATGATAGAGAGAAGTGTTCGTATGTGTACGTAACACGCGCGATTGCGTAAGGTCGCGACTCGTCGCTATGACGCATCCGGCCCTTTCAGTGACATGCATAGAGGAAGGACCGGAAGTCCTTTGACTACTCTCTCTCTCTCTCTTTTTCTATATATATATGTGTGTGTGTGTGTGTGTGTGTGTGTGTGTGTGTGTGTATGTACATATATCTCTTTCACTCTTTTTTCTTTCTTCGTCTCTGTCTCTGGTCGTTTTTGTCGGTAATTGAACCGTGTTTTCAATCTGAGTTAGAAACAACATCGACAGATATTTATGAGAACGTTTTATCTAATTATTTTTAATAATCCAATAGTTTAATGAGTACTTATCTTATTAAATAATCGCCTATCTCCATCTTTCTCTCTTTGTTCGTGTAAAATAAATAGTGTAATTTATGTTAGAATGAAATTAGCAGATTTCGATGACGATTATAGCTTTTTATTTTTTGTTTGTTTGTTTGTTTTTAATCTCTTTTCTTAATAATTAAATTGTTTAAACGTTAAGTACATAATTGTACATGTATCTTTTTCTCTCTCTTTCTCTATTTCTATTTGTATAATTTTTTTACGTCCCGACAAAATCGATAAAAAATTTCGATAGGAAATTAAACCTTTTGCATATATTTCTTTGTAATGAAATAATTATTATGTATTTAAATCGCATCACACGTGTTTTGATCACCGTTAACTCTGGTAGAACACGACGTTTAAAGTAACTCGTGCGCAACGAATTTGCCTGTAAAAGGATTCGGTCTTGAGAGCACGACATTAGAAGGAATTTCTATCTAAGGCGATCCCATTCGCATTTAAAGTGATTAGCGTTTCAAAGAGCTCGTATCCGCTAAGTTATAACATTTGTTGACGATAATATGCAAATATTTCTAAGTAACCTTGTTACAATTAGACACAGGAATTTATATGCTTGAGATATATTTCGAGCTAATGTTATGTGAACGTATATTACGATTACAATTGTCAATTTTCTATGCCATATTATATATCTATGAATTATGACTAATATTATTTCTTGATATTATTATGTATCATAAAATTTACTTAAGAAAATATGGTACTCATCCAACGCTTATGTACTTTGAACGAGTTCGTCGAGATCCTCGATTGCGTAGTCGTCTTGAGATCTTTTATATTCGATCGAATGTTTCAGTATTCGTTTATATACGTGTGTGTATGTACGTTTGTGTAACTTTTATGTGATTCGTTCAACCGAGAAAAAAAAATATATATAAAATTCTCGTTTCTTTTACTGCGTTTCGATTTTTCTTTTAATCAGCAGTCAATCGTGTCTGCTGCTTGAATTTCCCTGTATTTACAACTTACAAAGTGCTTATCTATCTAAACGTTCTTTGATGAATACATTGAGCGATGGAAATTCTCATAACATCGGTCTGACATAAATGATCTCTGATGATCGTATCAATCACATAAATTATCTTATAAATTTAGCTTCTTTGTCTAATCGATCCTTTAGAAAAAGTCATAAATTAGTATTGATAATTCGCTCGAACACGATCACTTATCGTTCTTTTTCGTGGAATCGACATAAGTATTTTTATATTTCCTTTTCTTTTCTAATTCTTAAGTATTTTGTACGTCTAAATTATATAAGTAATGTAAACAATCGTACTTATATACTTAGTATAAATTATAACTTATAATACGAGTAAGATTTAAAAAATTAGATATATATATATATACCTTAGACAATAAATGAAATATAACTTGTAACTCAAATTATTCTGATTGAAAAAATTAAATCTATAAATTTGCAATTTAAACAATTGAATATTGAAAAGATCTTTAAGATTTATTTGATAATAAATGAAGTATAACTGACAAGCCAAAATGTCGTAAAATTAGAAAATTGTATCTTGTAATCTTAAAACGAAAGTTAATATTCGAAGATCAATAAGATTTATCTCATAATAATTCAAAATCTAACATTATAGATCAACTTTAAAGTCTTTTTCGACATAGCAAATTTACTCGGCAGACACGATAAAACGGAAATTTCGTTTCTAGTTGCGACCGGTGAGTATAAATCGCGCTGACCAGCTAATTAAACCGTTGGCTATCGCGACGATTAATCGATCGGCGTTTTCTCTCTTGGAGGCACATACAAATATACAGACACAAATACACCGGTTTCTCGATCATCCCTTAGTCGATAAGTAAAAGAAAAGAAAAGAAATTGGAAAATCTAATTCCACGATATATTCCATTTGTACTCCTATTACTCCATTACAAAATTTTTACTCGATCCGCTATACGTTTAAAGATGAAAGATTTGCTAGTAGCAAGAAGAACAAGAAGGAAGAAGAAGAAGAAGAAGAAGAAGAAGGACAAGAAGAAAAAGATTTTAGTTTTCTTTTTATCCGTCGTCGTTGTTGTCTTTGTTGTTATTATTGTTACTATTGTTGTTGCCGTTGTTTCTTTATTTTTATTTTTATTGTTCTATTCCAAACCCGAGACTTTTACGATCGAGAAAGAATAATATTGTTAGAACATTTCCTAGCGTAGGAAGGAATAGGTATATTCATTCCATAAAAGGTGTCCTATAAATAATGTAAAAGCATCGTCTATGACGGAAGACGTGTTAGAGTCAAGGAAAGGTATGATGCACGAAGTTAGCTAGCTATCTAGCTGGCCAGCTATCTATCTAGCTAGCTAGCTAGCTAGCTAGCTAACTGGCTAGCTGGTTGGCTAGCTCGAAAGAAGAAGAAAAAGAAGAAAAATAAGAAGAAAAAGAAAAAGAAGAAGAAGAAGAAGAGGTTTCAGGTGCGATCATCCTTACCACGGTTAGACGAGTTAGAGACGAATAGACACACGTAGTATCTGGTCTCTCTCGTCGACGTTTGAATATTTATGCTCGAACTAACCGAGCAACATCGGCTTGCGCGGCCTAACGTCGAAGAAAATCCAACGCGTTTTCTGGAATAAGAAGATGGAGAAAAAAGGAATAGTACAGTGGCTCGCGCGCGCCGATCTGATTTATGGTTCTTCGGATCCGTTCGTTTAATGCCGCTCAATCGTCGTTACGGAGCTATGTACGTACGATATACCGTATTCCAGTTAGTCCTGTTTCGGTGCATATATACATACATATATATACATACATAGATACATACATATACATAGATATGTACTCGATCGGTATCTCCAACTCTCGGGCCACAAGCAATTTACACGTTTCAAGTCTCATCCCGTCTTTACCTTTCTCTTTCCATTTTTTTTCTTCTTTTTCTTCCTTTCTTTCTTCCTTTCTTTTTTCTTGCCGTTCGCTCTTTTTTTCTTTTACTTCTTATTTCTATTTCTTCTTCTTCTTCTTCTTCTTCTTTCTTTTCTCTTTCTTTCTTTCTTTTTTTTATTTGCCTATTTATTTATTTACTTTTTTTTCTTGTTTCTTTTTCTTCTTTTTTGCCTCCTCTTTTTATATATATTTCTTTATCTCTTCGTACTTTTCCCCTAATCATTTTTTTCCTTTCTTTCTTTTCTTTTTTTTTTTTTTTCGTTCCGTTCGATTTCTTTCTACTTCGAGATCTCTTCCGATAGCATAATTCTCATTAGCAATTTGCGTGTCTAGATTTTCTTCCTGCAAAACCGCCGCGGTATCTTTTGATGTGGTACCGGTGTCGATTAGAATTCCATGGAATTAAGTTGTTCGAATTAAAATCGTTCGTATTAAATCGTCGATAAAAACAATTTCTAGTATCACCTCTTTTTTCTGTTCTTTTTTTTTCATTTGTTTTTTCTTTTTATTCTTTTCTCTATTTGTTAATCAAAAATTTAAAACGTCTTTCCGTCTTTAATTTTAAGTATCATACGAATCGTGGTAATTTTAATCTTGATTAAAAAAAGAAAATGACAGATAGTACGGTCTGATCGAGAATTATTATTGACTGAAGACAAAAATGAAATCGTGAGTATTAAAAATCATCATTATTATTAATTATTAAATTTAAATAAATATGTATAATAAACAGATACATATTAATTCATCGTATTTGATTCTTAAAATGATGTACGAATGTATAATTAAAAGACGAATAGTTACGACTTTTTTTCCTCTTTCTTTCTTTCGTTTCTTTTTTGAAGAAAATAAGAATAAAACGAAAGAGAAGAGGGAAGAAACAGAAAAAAAAGAATACAGATAGGTATTCAAATGTTATGTACATAAGTCGAGCAAAGCTAAAGTCTGAGTATAAGGATCGATAAGGTTCCGTTACTACAGCTATACTTTATTCAGATAGTTCGACAAAAGATACACCTAGCAGTAAGATAATGTGGCCGGCTTTGGTAAGCGACAAGAATAGATTACGACGTGCCTAACAAATCATTCTAGATTTAGAAGTCGACTGTCGATCGAAATCATCAACAGATATACTTACTTACTTACTTACTTACTTACTTACTTACTTACTTGCGTGTACCCTTAGAACGATGTCAATTTTGTTAGGGAAGGAGTGAGGGAGTGGTGAGGTTGGGATGGGGGTGATCTTCAGAATTTTTTTTTCCTTTTTTCTTTTAATTTTTCAATCGATCATTTCGAAAGCTTATCTAATTTATTGACACGCGGTAGGTGGTATAGTAGGAGTTGTAGATACGTGTGATAGTGTACGTGTGCGTATAGTCTATCTCTTATGAATCGGAGAAATTTGCATAGATCTAAAAGCGAGAGGGAAAGAGCATTCACGATCTTCGGTGAAAGCAAATGCTTTGTACTATCTATGAGTTGAGAGAAGCGAAAGGCTTCGAGACTTCGCCTACGTTCTTTTACCAAGGATTCCATTTCAATCTCGTTCTAACTCTCTCGTTCGTTTATTAGATATACATAAAACCGAAGCTTTTGTTTTCTTAACCGATTCAAAGTAGATACATGATACTCTCTAATGAATTTTTGACACACGTTGATTCCTTCAGAACTTTAAAAATCGATATAAAATCGTGAGAGGGGAAAAAGAGGGAACGAAAAAGAAATATCGAAATTAATTGGATCAATCGATTCGTTGATCCGTCGATCAAACGCACTTATCACTCACGATACTTGTATTCGATGTATGAACTTATAATTTATTTCACTTATCATTATTTTTGCATACGATGTAGTTAAATTTCATACTATCGAACGTAAAAATTATGAAAAAAATTCAAATAACTCGGATCTATCGATATCTTGATCTATCCATCAAACGTACTTATCAATACATTTATTCAATGTATACGCTGAAGTAAGCAACTAAAGTACTTATTAAAAACATGACAAGGACTTAAAATCGCTTAAACGAAGCTTTTAAAATATTTGTGTGTTAGTGTTCGTTGTAGTAAAATGTAATACTCGATCGTGTATTATGACGGTATAATTTAAATCACCTGAAACGGGTTCGGTTTGTTAATCAGAAAGCCGTTAGCATGGAATGACCGAGTCGATATTTAACTCGTTTTATAAAATAGAGACGGGCTCTCGTTGAAAATGAGAAGAAGAGAGAGAGAGAGGGAGAAGAAAAGTGAGACGAATGTAAATGTTACGAGGAGATTCGACTTAGTGTCTGTATTGCTTTAACTAGTTGTTAAGTTGTTCATGGTTAATTACGAGCTGCCAATATCAGTAGATAACATTGTACTTTTAATGACTCAATAGGCAGATGTGCGAAATAAATATAGCATACACACACACACACATATATATATATGTATATATGTATGTATGTATATATATATACATATATATACAAATTTGATCATTTATATATACATTTCAAAGAAAAAAATTTTTTATAAGTTGATAATTAACATATATATTAATATACATATGATAATATAATAATTAACATACATACATATTATATAAAATATACACATAAACGATGATCTTGTGAATAGATAGCTAAATAGATATATTATTTATTTTAAAACGATATATTTTCAATGGAATGGGTGTAACCGATTTACGTCACTCGATAATGGCGATTTTTGCACTTTTGCGCCGTAATAGAAAATTAGTATCGTCTTACCACGGCAGTTTTTGGCAGGGACGAGAGTCCAGAGGACTGCGCCTAAACACGAAAAGCGAATAGCAGTATATAATGTCTATAGGTATATGGGATGTGCCGAGGTACGCCCACGATGGTCCTCCCAGTGTTTCTCAAACATTGTCTTCAAATATACGATACTTTCAAGGGAAGGAAAAATCATATTCATGTGGTATCATTTACGACGTACGTCCGATGTTATTAATTATTTTTGATAGGTTTTCCATATCTTTCAAAATTAATTTGAAAGAGAGAGACAGAGAGAGATAGAAAGAGAGAGAGAGAGACAGAGAGAGAGAGAGAGAGAGAGAGAGAGAGAGAGAGAGAGACATAGCGAGAGAAAGAAATAGGGAGAGAAGAAAAAAGACAGAGAGATGAATATCACGTACATTATTGTCATTGAGATCAGCGAAGATGAATGAAAATATTTTTCATCGAATCGAAACACACGTAGATACAAAGTACCACTGCGGTACGAATTTACGAAAGGGGATCGTTGATGCACAGCCTGATTTCTGGCAAGGAGGGACCTCCCCTTCGTCATCGGTACGAGTTTTAATGCGTTTTACGGCCTCGGCTAAAAACCCATTAAGGGCCCGTCTACGGGTGGGAGGACAAATGCCGTCTCTGCCGTACCCTTTACCTTAAACTTTTACCAAATCCCATTGGTAAAAATCATTTCTTATCTTCGTTCATAAAGATTGATCTTGAATGTTGCCAAACTGATAATGGGATCACGATCATAGAAAGATCTATGAATTATATATCATTAACTATAGATGTTGTATAATTAATCGTTTAAAATATTATTTATTTTATAGGAACGTTTACATAATATTTATTATAATTATTCATTTGACAGAGATTGAGTGAGATATGTAAATAATTAATTATTAATCAATTCGACGAGAAAATATCATTTTTTTTATAAAAGTCTTTCGTAATGTGCGTAATAATTTTTTTACGAATATTATATAACAGTACAACTTGACACGATAGAGTGGTATAACACGATGGAAGTTTTGATCAAAGAATAACATGACGTTTAATTCGTATGACGATGATGATGACATTACGGAAAAAAGGGTTGAGATCGATCAAAAGAAAAAAAAGAAAGAAAAAATATACAATTATATTACTGTAATATTTTAAAGCTTACGTCAATCAATCGTTATTATCTGTATCGAATGACAGTGAACAAGAGGGGAAAGAGAAAGAGAGAGAGAGAAAGAAAGAAAGAAAGAAAAGGAAGGTTCGTTACCCGCAGAAATGTAGTCGACTTCGTTTCGCACACGGCACGATGCGTTGCGTTGAACATTCATGAACATGCAACTGACATTTTCACGGGGATCCAGGAGGACGAAAAGTGCGGGCACCAGCCGGCACTCTATTTTATCGTCGACATTCGCCAAATGTTGCTAAACCCATGCTCACGATTCTCCCATATTTTCCACTTTTAGAGAAAAAAAAAGGAAAGAAAGAAAGAACACATTTCGAATCGAATTGAAGCGCACGAATTTATAAATTCCATTCGATCTTGTTATCTCTCATAATTTATCCTTTTTTTGTTTTTTCTTTTTTTTTGTATCCTATAAAATCTCTCTCCTCCCTCACCTCGCCCGTGAGGTAGTAAGAAAAAAGAAAAAAATCATCGATCGATCGACCTTGTGAATTTCAAGTAAGTTCTAAAAAAATTCTAAAAGAAAGAGAAAGAAAAAAAATAGGAGAAAAAAACAACAGAAAGAAAAAAAAATAAACAAACAACATAATCAATAATGATCTGAATTAGTCAGATGAGATTTCTTCGTCATCTTTCTTCGTATTATCTCATTTCGATTGCAAACGGAAGCTCGGTAGCTAGTCAGGTCGTATTCTTTGGCGTCGGATGCTGTCGCCGTTCATTAAGAAGCGAATCCTTGTGTTCCGCTCGCTCGCTCGCTCGCTCGAGCTTCCACGCGGGTCGTTTGTTGGAAGTTATATAGAGAGAAAGAGAGAGAAAGAGAGAGATAGAGTGATAGAGGGGGGTGTATTGGGGTGGGAGAGGTGGTTTTGCCGCCGCTGGCCGTGTACCGTAAACAAGTTTTATCCATCCGCCAGGGTAAAATAAATAAATGACGCTCGTGATGCAGTCCAGGGCCCGGTTACCTTCCTGCGCATACCGGGTGTTCACATCCGTGAAAACAGGCTTCGTAAATATGCACGTTTTATGCATCAATACCGAGCACTCGCCCATGCTACTTCGTGTTACTCGCTCGTTCTTTATTATTATTATTATTATTATTATTATTATTATTATTATTATTTTTTGTTATTCTCTTTTCTCTCCTCTCTCTCTCTTTCTCTCACTCTTTCATTCTCTCCTCTTATCTCCCTATGTATCTTTCTTTCTCTGTCTTTGAGGATTTTTTTTCTCCATTTTTCTTTTTTAGAAACAGGAGAAAGGACAAAGAACGATCACTCACTTCTTAATAAATATATATATATATATATATACACATATATGTGTGTGTGTTTGTACTTATATATAGACTCATGCTATTTGTTATAACCCGCGTAACGATGACGTTATTGATAACAACGATAGTAACGATGAC
Organism: Vespula pensylvanica; assembly: GCF_014466175.1. Lineage (NCBI taxonomy): Eukaryota > Metazoa > Arthropoda > Insecta > Hymenoptera > Vespidae > Vespula > Vespula pensylvanica. The sequence goes on from NC_057703.1 coordinate 1,443,436, forward strand.
GACAACGTAACACGCGTGGATCATTAATCTCTTAGTTTAATACACGTGTCGAGTTCTTAGTATTCTTCAGTATTCTTCTTCTGCTACTACCGTGCGAAATGATCTTTGCTTAATCGATTCGCGTCGATCTTTGATCCAAATCCTTCTTTTCATTGTCTCTCATTTTTTCTTTCTTTTTATTTTTATCTCCTCCTCGATATATTAATTTCGATATTTATGAATAAGTAAGTAGAAAAAGAGATGAAAATAGGAATATAGAAAGAGAGTAGGATAAAATAGGAACGAAGAAATAGAGATTAGAAAAGAGGATGAAGAAAAAGAAGGAGGAAAGAAACATAAAAGATGTGATCTATCGCTAGAGGGCGATATACGTTATGAGTCAGAGAAATAGTGAGTTAGTATCTTTGTTTCAAGTGCATATAAGTGCATTCACTATTGCATAAGAACGACATTAGATTGGACTCTTGGTAATAGTGTTTCTGTCAAAGTGCCGACAAGACGGTTAAACTATCTCTATCTATCTATCAATCTATCTACCTACCTATCTATCTATCTATCCATCTATCTATTTATCTATTTTTTCCTTTCTCTCTCTTTCTCTTTCTTTTTCTATCCTTCTTTCTTCCTTTCTTTCTTTCTTTCTTTCTTTCTTTCTTTCTTTCTTTCTTTCTTTCTTTCTTTCTCTCTTTTTTTTTCTTTCTTTCTTTCCCAGAATCAGACGAGAGAAGAACGAAATAGCAGGGTAAACTGGATATTAATGCGAAGTCGTTGGACGCCGCCGGGGGGAGTGGACAATTATGAATTGCATGTAGTATGTATATGTATGAGTAACACTTATGCATATTCATCAAATAATTCGCTTGACCCCGCGCGTGAGATCTGAAACAGATTGGCATACTAACTTGGAGAATTTAGAGAGACGAGAGACGAAAGGAGATGTCAAAGGAAAATATTTTTTAAAGAAATTTTTTCTCCTCTCTTTTTTCTTTTTCTCTTTTCTATTTAGAATCAGATAGAATACTATTAATACCAACGATATTATTAATACAACGTGTATTATTAATACGAACGACAACATGGACAATTTTTTCGTAGTTTATTATTTATTATTGACATTATTATTATTATTATTATTATTATTATTATTATTATTATTATTATCCTTAGATTCGAAGGTTTTTTATTGTTTGTAGAAACCGATGAGGTGGTAAATTCTCTTTTTCGCTTTCTTCAATCTAAAAAAAAAAAAAACAAGGAAAAAAGAAAAAGAGAGAAAGAAAGAAGAAAAATATATATAGGTGTACGAAGAAAATAGGATCTCTTTCGAATCGTTTTTCTTAACTCAATTACAATGCCGACGGTGCTTTTAATGACGCTCGTAATTACGCTAAGGCAATGTCAAAGTTAATTAAACTTGTCGGATCGCTATCTCACTTTCGTGTCGCGTTCGGCGGGGTCGTTGAAGCCTCGCGTCGAGATAGAGAGAGTGAGAGAGTGAAAGAGTGAGTGAGAGAGAGAGAGAGAGAGAGAGAGAGAGAGAGAGAGAGAGAGAGAGACAACGACTTCCGAGATAGTTTGAACGTGCGATTTTTAACGAGTTTCGGAAGTCCGAGTTAGAGAAGCGAAGAAGAGAGGAGAGGAGAGGAAAGGAGAATATTGAAAGAAGCACAGGGGGTGCAGCATGTGTTTACATGAATAGAAAGAAAAGATGGGATCAAATCTTTATCTCTTTATAAATCTTCTCTTTTTTTTTCCTTGATAACAATCGTTGAATTGGTGTCAAGGTCAACTTACAATTAGTTACTAGTCGTCATTAAATTGTCTCTCTCCCTTCCTCCCTCTCTCTCTTTTTTTCGGTCAATGCTATTAAAAATCACGATTACGATATCAGATTTTTATTTGATCACATTGAAAAATTAACACATTGAAAAATTAAACTCGATTGAAAAATTAAAACAATTTTAATAATTATTTACGAATAACAAAGTTTTGCTTTTTCTCTTTATAAATAAAAATTATTCGAACATTAAAGATCCATCGTTTAATGTATCTTGTAACTTGGAATGAAAGTTGAGTGTATCGATTTACAAAAAATTGATTTAACAGTCGACTAAGTCGTCGAGATTAGATATATACGATCGAAGTAATTCTTCTTTCTTTCTTTCTTTCTTTCTCCTTTTCTTTAAACCGAAAGTTTCACGCGGAAGAGAGCATCGAACATCACGAACACACGAGAAGTCACAAAAGAGGGCACCGCGCGGAGTGTTCTTAACGAGCTTCGAAAGTCTCTTCCAAAGTCATAAAGATCGTTTCCTTGCGATTTCGTGCTCACGCTTATGAGCACGAAGGGAAGCGAGAAGCTCGATCTACGCTCGCTTAACGTCTTTAACAAGTAAATTCCATCTTGACGTTCTCTCTCTCTCTCTTTCTCTCTTTCTTACTCTTACTCTTTCTCTGTTGCTCTCTCTCTCTCTCTCTCTCTCTCTCTCTCTCTCTCTCTCTTTTTCTCTCTCTCGCGTTAACTCTCTTTTACCTCGAAAGGCGACGAGTTCGAGATGACGAAGCTGGACGTGAATCGAAAGATCTCTTCCGTATGGTGAAGCTGAAAGATCATATATTCGAGCGACGACCGGTTGTTGTACGAGGCCTAATTATCAAAGTCGTAAGGGCGACCGACTAATGAGACCGCCTCGTTACGATCTGTCGATTAAAATCGTACCGGCCGTCGCTCTCTTCGCCATACCTATATATTTAATTTTTCTTTTTTTTCTGTTTCTTTTTATTTTGTTATTAATTTTTTCTTTTCATTTATTAATTATTAACTAGAAATTTCTTTTCTTTTTTCTTACTCGTCTTTCACGAGTACAGCGAGTATAGTATTTTATGTTATAGATTTGCCACTCGTTGATCGGACGCTGATAAGCTATTATCAATTATGATTCGATAAAAATTGTTTAACAAATTTATATGTGTATATATATATATATATATATAAAACGTTTCTCACTTTTTCTTTTTTTTCTCTTTCTTTCTTTTTTTCTATAAATTACCTACCTAAGTGTTGAATTTCGATCTACTTAAAGGCAACTCGATGAATATAATAAACGACTTAGAAGATGTTAAAGGATTAAAAGGAATGGAAACGTGGCTACTAGTCCACGAAATTAGATAATTAGCAACCGCGAAGGATCGTTACTCGACTCCTGCTATAATCAAAAGCGTAAAACGCGAGGTGTGCGAGTCGGATGAGTTGGACCGTTAAACGAAAGAAGTAATAAAAAAAAATAAAAAGAGAGAAAGAGAGAGAGAGAGAGACGGAAGAAGACGAAGAAGATGATCGGACTGAAATCATGGTATCTAACAAGCACCGTGTACTTCCATGGTAAAAGACGAAAGAACGATCGAAGGTGAGAAGAAGGAAGACAAAGAAATAAGAACATAGTCCATAATAATAAGAGTAAAAAGAAAAGAAAAGAAAAAAAAGAGGAAAAAGATCAAGAAAAGAAATAAGACGTGGAAAGAAAATTTTACGAGTTAGAAGAGAGTCTCCTTTTCAAGGTACGAAACTTCCAGACTTTCTTTTATGGTACCACCTTGCGAATACCTTCTTCGTCGTAACACACGATGGTAGGGAATCTTTATGGTTTCGTTCGCAGACTCAGTACTTACTTACTTACTTACTTTGCCTTGCCTTGCCTTGCCTTGCCTTGGACCGCCCATTCCAACGGCAACCGTGCAGTTTCTATCGCGGCCCATTTTCCATCGGTAATCTTAAAACAACTTGCTCATGGTTTAGGGACAGAGAAGAAGAGAATATATCTTTTTTATAATACAAATTTTCATTTAGATTATTGTTAATAATTTTCGACAGTTACTTAACAATGAAACGATACAATTGGATGTAATAATAATTCGAAAAGAAAGAAAGAAAGAAAGAAAGAAAAAATAATTTACCTGTCGATCTTGACAAAAATTTTTTAAGAGAACAAAGAGAAAGAGAGAGAATAATTTATATGAATAATAATCGATAAAAATGATCGATTGATCGAGTGTTTCTTCAACGAATAAATCATATTCCCCGAAAGAAAAGCAGATAAGAGGGAAAAAGAAAGAAACGAAAAAAAAAAAGAAAAAGAAGAGAAAAGAAAAAGTATAATCGTAGTAATACTTTTGGCGGAGTGGTTGGGGGGAGGGCCATTTTATCGGAGAGTAAAAAAAAGTCAGAAGGGTGTTCGACCTATCGATGAGTGTTGAGAAAGGGCCAGAAGGAGAACCATTGGTTACGTCCTTTTTTTTCGAGCGCGTCATCCATGTACACTCGGATTGGTCGGAAGGCGATCCAGAAGGTCTCCCCTCTTCTCTCTCTCTCTCTCTCTCTCTCTCTCTCTCTCTCTCTATTTCTTCGTGTCACGGTGAAATTAAGCGTGCTTTTAACACGGTCCCCATATTCGGGACCCCCTTTCGAGAGCACACGAAGACCGCCAGAGGCGATCGATTCTCCTCCAATACCACGCGAGCGCTTCTTTCCGATGACAAAGGAACATGGCGCGTGGCTTTAAGAGATAAATGAATGTTATCTTCGATCTTCGACACACCAACCAAAGACTATATCTCTTTTCTCTTTTCTCTTTTCTCTTTTCTTCTCTTCGATTTATTATTTCCCTTTGGTTGAATCGAATATTAAGTAAATGAATTATTATCTGTACATTTTTAATCGTGTTAATCAGTTTGCAGTTAAAATGAATTATGGTTTAATATAGTCATAATGTGTTAACAGTTAAGAAGATTAATGCTACCTATGTGTATCTTTAATATATAGCATAGCTATGGTATACTAGTCCTAACGTTCCATATTTTTTTTTTTTTTTTTTTTTTTTTTCGATACCAGATTAGATCGAGTTAAATAACGAGAAAGAAGGGAGAGATAGTTTTATTCTTTATCGAAATTTTCATCGGATTTCGAAACTGATCGATTTTAAATTCGATTTTACTAATTCAATTATACGAAATAAAATGATATCGTTTGGATTTTAATTGTAAAAGTTAAGTTAATTTCGATTGAAGAACTAATCGGATTCTGAATGCAATTAATATTAGATTTTAATATATATATATATATTTATTTATTTCTTTATTTATTTATTTGTCCTAAGAAGAAAAAAAACGGAAATAAAAAAAGGAAAAAAGAGAAAAGTCGAGCCAACAAAGTTGTTAATTTCGGAAATAGTAAATTCCTAGAAGTTCGAAGCATAATTTTTAAATTCGTCCGTGCATGGATAGAAAGAAGAAAGCGTATTGTAGAGTTCAGGGTAGCAGAACGAATTTAATGGTACGTCGTCGACACGCTGGTTGCTTCTCTTGCCCCTCTCACAATCAACTTCGTTAAAATATATATATATATATATATATATATATATACATATACATATAGTAATAGCAGCAGTAGCAGCCTTTCGAAAGACAGTTTGGAAGGTTAGACAGATATAGTAGTAGTAGTAATACTATTAATAATGGTAGTAGTAGTAGTGCTAGGACAGTTTAGTTGAATATATATACATACAAACACACACATATATATATATATTATATATATATATATACATATAGGACCTACCCTTCCGGACGACAGACGAAGAGCGGAGGAGTATACGCATTGATGCGTATGAAAAAGCGCGCGCATGTCCGTCGAAGTATTCGCCAGTAACACGCGAGCGAACGAACATACGAACGTAGGAACGAACGAACGAATGTAGGAACGAACATAGGAACGAACGAACGAACGAGTAGTTGGTAGCATTAGGGAGAAATATTCAGATGGACCTGCGGGGCCCCATTGTTATTCTACCGTGAAAACGGCCGGCGTTGTTACCTTTTATTAGTGTAATTTGTCCTATTAACCGTTTCCCAAGCCACTCGGTTGCTTGCTTGCTTGCTTGCTTGCGCTTGCTTGCGCTTACTTGCGCTTACTTGCTTACTTGCTTACTTGCCAGCTACATTCACCTTCTCTTTAACATGAGGCTTTCCCTCGCGATCATTTCCAGGACAAAGATCGACGAGTTACTCGCTTATATTCGATCCTTTTCACGATCTAGTACTCTCGTACATTCCCATCCCGTTTCTCTCATGATCTATGATCTCTATGCATTCTAAATCAGTTTTTTTTCTCTTCTTTTTCTTTTCCTTTTTTTTGTTTTGTTTTGTTTCTTGAATAGAGTTTAATGACATTTATGGTGATCTTAACGCATTGATTTTAGATGCTTGATATTATGGTTCTTTCTTTCTTTTCTTTTTTTTTTGGGTACAATCTAGTAATAATTATTTGATAATTGATTTAGAAATAAGTATGTTGTCGGAAAATGTCGAAAGTTGAATTTTATATCTTTTGTATCTCGTCTTCGATCTTGAAATATTTTTTCTATTTTTTCCTTTTTGTTTTCTAATAATAATCCTTTGATAATCGTACGTTACGATTAGAATGAATATTCTTAAAATTGATAGAAAGAAAAGTCCTATCTTTTACGTCTAAAATTTCTACTGTATTAATACCTAATAATTTCCTCATTATTAGAAAATATATCATCAAAACTGCCACGAATCGAATTTCGAATCTTTTATTACACCTGAAATTTCTCTGAAATTAATACGCTCGTCGTCATTAATTTAAGAAGAAAAAGAAAAATACAATGAGAAAGAATTATTATCAAAAATTAACACGTTAAATACAGAATTCCAATATATTGGAATTATCTTTGACTTTCTCTGTAATAATAATTCGTCGATATGAAACGAGTGGTCTAATAAATATCCTTATCCACGGTCTAATCACACCGTGAGATTAAAATCGCATATGATGATACTATCTATCCGGGATTCATGAATAATTCGATTATTAGTTTTTATTCTCTTCGCGCGATAGAGGCGTTTATGATTCGATTCGTAGCTTCCACGTCTAAGTTGTACATAGATATATACATGTACAATGTTTATATATATACATATATATATATATCTGTGTGTGTGTGTGGATACATATGTATATGTGTAAATTGACATCTCTCTCTCTCTCTCTCTCTCTTTCTTTCTCTTTCTCTCTCTTTCGAAAGGAAGGAAGGAAGGATGATGGGCCCACGCCTCGATGAAAGTTCTCCTCTCCTCTTCTGTGGGTCTGACTCACCGATTGAGATTAATGAAGGTGCGCCTTAAAGGCGCCGGGAAAACGACGCCTCGCGATTCCTAAGGTCAAACCGTACACATTGTCTTCGAAATGATTCTCCGTGCGAAAAATCTCAAGTAACAGACAATGAGATTTCTTTATCAAAAGAAAGATGTCAACGTGTTAATGTGGATTAACGAAGATCGACCTCGAAATATTAATTTCATATACGCTTATTATCATTTTCCTTTTTTATTTTCTCGAATATCTTCTATCTTTCTTTCCTCTTCTTTTCACTTTTCTTTCCCTTTTTTTTTTTTTAAACACACTGCATCAACTCTTCTCGATCTAACATTAAAAAGAAAAAGAAGAAAGAAGGAGAGAAAAGAAATACCACGCTTTTTGACTCCTACTTTACGAATAGTATAACAAAAAAATTGCGATGAAAAAATTTACGATGAAAATTAGTATGAAAAAAAAAAGACAGAAAAAAAATTCGTGACAGTGGACGTATAAGAATGAATGATCTTTTCGCTATGAAACCCATCTTAGAAATTCACTTAGTTATCTAATATTTCCAATAGACTATTATTATTGAAAACTTATGTGTTTGTGCGTAGGCAAGTGCGAGATAGTTATACACGGTGGATCATAGTTAGCCACGGTGATCGTGTTCTGCGATAACATCTTCTACCTTCTTCTTCTTCTTCTTCTTCTTCTTCTTTTTCTTCTTCTTCTTCTTCTTCTTTTCTTCTTCTCTTCTCTTCTCTTTTCTCTTGGTAAGACAAGTTACATAACATTACCTTGCCGCTAAAGACGAAACAATGGTCTCACGTGAGACAGCATGAGGTGCCGGAGATACGCGATATCTCGAAGCTATCCAAGTTCTAACACGGACCACATCGAGCGGCTCTTTTCACGCGTCCCATCGCCGACGTTTCGCTCGGACGCCTGCGTTAATTACCGATTAATCGTCGAGTGCGAAGACTCTGTGGCCTCGTACATACTGATTCAAACTTGATTATCCCTATAGAAAAAGTCATTAAGAATGAACGGTTGATCGTAAAAAAAAAAAGTAATAATAAAAATAAAAGAGAAATAATAAAAACTTATAATTTTTCTATCGTCGTTAGGATCGATCGATTATAAGATCGATTATATTCTTCATAAATTAGAAATATATAGCCGTTATAATATTTAATTTAAATAAACGAAAACGATTATTAGATATTATAATGGAGAAGTTGTGGCAAAAAAGAAACAAAAAAAAAAAAAATATCAATATCGATTTAATGTTAAGGAGACATTGATATTGCGAGAATGTTTATTTTTATTCATTGCGGACGAATTTAATTTAATTTGATTCTACTCTTATGCGATCTATTTTATTTATTTTAATTTTTACTAAGTATTGCGAACTAACATCGACGTGGTATTGACATTAGAAAAGGAAAAAGAAATTCAATTAATTATTAATTGCAATATTTGTCGATCGAAATAGAACTAGAAAAAGATATCGAATATTGATAATGAAGTATCGGTCTAATTGATAATAAAAATGGAATTGGAATCCATTCTTTCATTGTTTGGATCGCGTAGGTTCAATAGAATCAGCAAACAATTTATTACGCCTACACCTCGAGGCGCATCCCATAGTAATATTATCGTCGATCGCTCGTTGCTCCTTACAAACGATCGAAACCACCGATCGAGAGAGCTTCCACGGAGAGTTTAACACAGCCGGCGGTGTTCGGCCTCGTAATTTTCCTCTCTCGTTACGCGTTTCCCTCCTCTTCTTTCCTCTCTCTTACTCTCTCTCTCTCTCTCTCTCTCTCTCTCTCTCTCTCTCTCTCTCTCTCTATACATATATTTCTCACTTACTCATTCACTTACTCACTCACTCACTCGCATATATTGGCCTAAGAGTTTCCTCCGTTATGACTCTTTAAAAAAGAAATATATATACATATAGTTATTTATATAGTATTATAAATAATCGTGAAAAATGTCGATGAAAAATTGGCAAAAAAGATTAAATTTTGAATTCCCTTATATAGTTCAGCTTGTATGATCTAAAAAGAAAAATGGACTCGACTAAATCATTGTTCACAAAACTACTTTTGTTTTTGTAATTAACACAAATCGTAGAAGTTTTCTAAGATTTTTCTTTTCTTTTTTTTTTTTTTATTAGGATTCTCATAGTAATATTCATAGTTAGTCCTAGTTTTAAATCATTAGTCTCTCGAGGAATCGATTCCTCTCTGAGATTTAAAACGTTAGAAAGTATCGAAGATTTTTCTTAATAATCCAATGTACCGCTTTTCACGGTAGCCAATGGCTATATATATATATATATATATATATATATATATATATACACACACACGCACACACAAATATATACACAGATAGATAGATAGACACAAGTGTTGGTTTGTGTATACGCGCGCGCACATAGGATCCGACAAAGCGGTCGCTTCCGTGGTGCATCTTGTCAGGATGTTTAGTATCGCATTCATTGCATTCCCGTTGCAGTATACCCTTCTCCCCCTCTTCTCAAGCTTCCTAGCTCGAGATAAACCGCGAACGAGCGGTAATAGGCGAACAGTTGCGAATCTTAACCGGTGTTAAGTTGAGTGTTGTGTGTTATGTGGGTTGAATTAAATACGTAGTTACATACATAGATACATAGAGATATATACGTACATGTTATACATAGATAGTACATAGATACATAGATACATACATATACGAGCAACTATATACCGTAGAAAGATTTCTGGAGCGATAAAGTCCTACGAGCGAGGAACTCATGTCCCGTAACTATCTACTTGTACGGTCTACTCCTTTTCGTGTGCTCACCCACTCGAAGGCCTTTACGAAAGACGAATGAGAGTAAGAGAGAGAAAGAGAGAGGAAGGAGAGGGAGAAAGAGAAAGAAAGAGAGAGAGAGTACGAAACTACGAAGACGACATTTTCCAGGAGAACGAATCGCCACTAAGCTGGCCGAGTAAAAGCGTGAAATTACTGGCAACCTAACTAAAATTGCCCCTTTTCGTCTTCTCTCTCTCTCTCTCTCTTGCTTGCTCTCTCGCTCTCTCTCTCTCTCTCTCTCTTTCTTTTTTTTCTTGCTCTTATTTCCATTGGATTCTTCTTCTTACGACTCTCCTTTTCTAACCATCCACGTTTTTCGAATCGATGCAACAGCTCGGAAATTGCCGGTGCTTTTCTTTGGTATGTAGGACTACACGCTAAAGAGTACTTTGGATAATTCGAGAAGACCTCGTGAAACTCTTCCAACCCCTTTTTCGAGGGTTGCTAAACTACACGCGAATTCTTTCTATATATATATCTTTCTTATTTATTCGGCAAGGCACACGCATCTGGAGGACTAATTTAACATTTGACCTGAAAGCTCGAGCTTTCAGGAATTAAGAGTTTAAAGTTTAAAAAGACTTGCCAGGTCACGTGACATGTTTTTCAGTGTTTTATGTATGTATATGTATATGTACTATGGGATTCGAATAGAAAGAAAAAAAAAGCTAATCTTATTTCGCTTGATGTTTCGAACGGAAAATTTTCTCGACCAACATAAATTTTTAATGCGGATTTAATCGTTCGATTTTATTTTATTAAATTTTATTTGTACCTTTTTTTTTTTATTAACAAAACGAGTTAAGGATAACCAGAGAAAAGCCTTTGAAGAATTCGCTCGATCGTTAGGTTCGACGTCATATCTATGTAGGTAGGTATGTGTGTGTTAACGAGATCGGTAAAAAGTACTTAATGCGTTTTACGACTGATAAATTATTAAATCGTCGTAAATTCAAGCGACGTATTACCGACTCATAAGTGGTATCTGTGGGCCGTTTAAAGCTCGTAAAAGTTGTATATACTTAGCTAACTATAACGAATATTGAATATGATGTCGTAACTTGAATAAAATTTCTCAAGGTTTATGAAAAGAACAAGGTTTAAGTGACTGATCGCAGTTTTAAAGTGCATATATGGTTAAAAGAATTCACATTTTCGAATGAATAATTGATCGATCAACCTAGTTATCTATGATCAATATTAAATCATACGATCAAACGATTTTTGAGAGTTTCCCGAACGGATAACTCGATCGATAGTTAACTGAGCTATTACACTTGTCAAATTAGATGAATACAATTTGTGTGAATACTTTTAAACAGTTGATCTATACATACCTTAATTATTACAAATATATCCATTAAAATAGACGAGTGAACGAGATGAATACGATTTGTCAAGGTATTTTGGAAACAAAACACTTGTTCGGCATACGGCTAATTACGATAAATAATTGAATAAGATCGACTACAACCTGTCAAATTACGAAACACAATAGTTGTTACCGCAATTAGTCAAGATTTTTCATACTACTTCAATATTCTTACTTAAACCATCGCAGCTGTCAAATTACGCAAACGCAGATATACAATTTACCTAGATTTTGAAACTGGAACATTTCGCGAGGCACATACGAATAATCCTGACAAATGCGTTGTAACACTTAAAAGAAAAAAAAAAAGAAAAGAAACCAAAAAAAAAAAAAAAAGAAATCAATAATAATTCAAAGAGGAAAAACATTTGCGAATGAATTTAATGGATTAAGGAAGAAGTTACAAACGGTGATCTTTCATACGTATCCATACGTATCCACGTACTCGCATAGGTTGATACTTACTTTCTTAGGAGGAAGGGAAGATCGGGGCCAAGTAAAATTTTCCCATGTCCAGGAGAATTTGCTTGGCAAAGAAGTTTCCTGAAGAATCGTGGATGGAACGAGTGCTCGTTTGTAGGTGGATACCTTCGTCACGGTGAGCGGTTCGCAGCATGGTTTACCGGACAATCGTGGTGGACGTGGTGGCTCGAGGACGATGAGCGGAGAGAAGACAGAGAGAGAGAGAGAGAGAGAGAGAGAGAGAGAGAGAGGAGGACGATGGCGAAAGAAGGAAGGAAGAAGGAGAGAATAGGAGGATAGAAGCTTTGAGAGAATAAGGGGGAGGAGGGGGAGAAGGGGTGGAAGGGGTGGATAGGAGGATGGAAGGGAGGGAAGAGAAGAAGGGACCTTCTTCTTGGTAGAGAGAGAGAGAGAGAGAGAAAGAGGAGGTAGAGAGGAGGTAGAGAGGATGGTTCGACGAAGGAGAAGTGAGGGGCAAGGAGAATGTCGTGCTGTGCTCATCGAGGTGTAGATCCTCGTCCCCTGGGTCGTTCCTACGTTGTGGTCAGCGTCCCACTAAGCCACGGTCACGTTTACGTTATGCCACGAACATTGTCATACGTGAAAAATTTTTATTGTCGTTATTACCTTTTTTTTCTTTTCTTTTCTTTTCTTTTCTTTTCCTCTTTTTTTCATATCACTTATATTGTACTCACACATATACGTACACGTACGAAGCAACTTTGCGATCCGCCAAGTTCCGATGCAATTTGTATAATAAATTCATGTTTCGTCTTTGATATGTAATATTAGAGGAATAGGGTTGATTCTTTTTGATATTATCAATCAGCCAGTTTTTCGATTAAATTCGTTATAGATTATTCTTTCATATCTTCCAGAATCGAGTTAAGCACGATTAAGATGTAAGATTGCGAGTGCAACGTCCTTCCTCTCGCGTTCTTCTAATTCAAATCGTCTTGAAGATTACACGTATCGGAATGTAAAGTAACTGTTATCGATTTAATTGATGATTAATCGGATGAACGAGGAATCTATAATCCTCGTTTTACCGAAGTCTATTGAAAAATTTTAACTACGGTTAAGGTAAAATACTTTCATCGTACATGTACAGACGTATACGCACAGATCTATAGACGGATATACGTACGAATCCACGCACGAACATACACAGAGACACACATACACACATATATACAGTGGTAAAAATAAAATCGCAGGTATACATGTCTCATCCTATTTGTCGGCATCTTAGAATCTCCCGAAGCTCTCGCACGTGTAGACGCTTACGGATTAAGATGTAAGTCTGTACAAGTCGATACCGATAAAGTCTAAGCGAGTCCGATGGAGCGTGTTCGAAGCCAGAGAAGAAGAGTTAGAAAGAAAGAGAAAGACAGACAGACAGACAGAGACAGAGAGAGAGAGAGAGAGAGAGAGAGAGAGAGAAAGAGAAAGAGAGAAAGAGATACGGTGGAAAACGTTGGTTCGCTACCCTCTCCTTCGTGGAAACGGTAAAGTCCATTTGGAGAAGCCGGCCGGCTTCGCGCTTCGTCGGACCGCGAGAGCGTTTCTGGACTTTTACGGAAATCGGGAACCTGGATGGATAGATGGATGGTAAACTCACGTTCTATAGACGGCTGCCAGGCCATGGACGTACCATGTAAAGATAGAAAGAGAGAGGAAGAGAAAAAGAGAAAGAGAAAGAGAGAAAGAAAGAAAGAAAGAAAGAAAGAAAGAAAGAGCCACGTATGCACATGCACCTGCTGCCATGCTACGAATGCTCGCTCGCGAACACGTTCAAAGTTGGCAGGAGGGGGTCAGGGGAGGTGTACGGACCTGGAGGATCGTGGAGGGGAAAAGGAGGCAGCCAGGAGGGATGGAGGGAGGGATCGAGGTAAGGAAAAAAAAAGTCGCTTTGAGATTGAGATATCGCGGGGCGAGAGTTGGCGAGTTAACTTTGGTCAACGGAACGTATCTCTCTTCGGTTCTTCCTCGCCATACTTCCACGAAGTCATGGTCCTCTGATTACCGGTTTCTCCCTTATCTTTTTTCGATATCCGTAACAAGTACTTCGGGCCGGCCCGAATGAAGTTCTTCTTAGGTGATTTTAATATATCGCTTTTAATCCCTTTCTCGAGTATCTCTTTGTACGCGGCGATAACATTTTCGCAAACTGGGTTGGTAGTTTTAGTGAAAGCGCTAGGGAGAAAATTAGATTAGCTTGAAATTCTTTTTTGTTTTCTTTTCTTCTTTTGTTGGTCATTTTTGTCGACCCTTGGTGAACTCTCGTCTCGTAATAAAAATAGGATTTGGTGTTAGGGATTGACGTCTTTTAGATCTTTTTTTTTTCTTTTTTTCTTTTTTTTTTTTTTTTTTCAATCAATCTCCGTTTTAAACGGATGGCTAATTAGATTGATAAGGATTAAACGATTTGATAGATAGTAGTAAGAAAGAAATGACTCGAGGGAAGATCCCAAAGTGTCTAAGCATCCTGTTTACTCGCTGCAACATAAGCAACGAGATTGTACCGTCAAAGAGATATTCACAGGCCACGGAGGACGGTGCGAAACGACGTTGCAAGGAGGTGGGTCTCTATGGAGGGGGAAAGGAGGTACACCGTGGAAGTCAGGATCGGTTCCTATGCATGCGATTGCATGCGGATGAATAGGGCCTTTGTGTCTTGCGAACGACAGGCGGTACGATATACAATAACGGTGCCTTAAGATTTCTCACGTAATGCAGGTCCACGTTCCATCCAATGACGCCTTCTTTTCGCAGCTTTGGTCCTTCATTTTTTAATCAAAAAAAAAAAAAAAAGAAACAGGAAAATAAATTGGATTTTCGATCACCCCAAATTTTATGGATATATTTTTCTCATATATAATTTGAACAGGTTTTAAAACAGATGACGTTGTTTCAAGTTCGACGAAACTCTCGAACCGATAAAAAATTTCGACTCCTTTCAAATTTTTTTTTGTCGAACATTCTTTCAATCCACTTTGAAAAGAGATCATTTTCTTTCGTTTTTATATCTGTCTAATGAAAGTATCGAACGGATGAATATTTCGATTCTTTGTAGATCGATTTATTATGGATCTTTTTAATCCAGGTTTTTAAAAAGAGACGATTTCGTAGTTCGAAACTTATCTAATCGAAAGTCTTGTATAGGTAAGAATCGTGACCTCATTTCAGTTCGATTCTCAAGAATCGTTGTTAACATAATTGAAAGTGTTAGTTATCGTATCCAGGAAATTCTGTAACAGTAAGGAATAATCTCTCTCGAAACAGGAAGAACACGAAAGCGATGAGCATCGATTGGTATTCCAATAGACGGAAAAGGGTGTGAAAAGTAAGATAAAAGGAATAAGAGAAGAATGGGACGAATGATGTAACACACATCGCTTTATGACTTACATATGAATATGCGTAGAAATATAAAAAAAGGAGCGAGAACAAATGTTTAAGAGACAAAGGAAAACGATGTTGGTAAGGCTCGTGTACCGCTTCACGGAATGTATTCCGCTCGTCACGGTGTCAATCGTTGTGTCAACCGTTGTATACGTTACGTGAGCTCACTACAAAATTGTCTTTTCGATTTTAGCCAGTTTTCTCTCTTCCTCGTTTTTAGGATATCCTCGAAAAAGAGCGTTGGAGATATATACGTACATAAATAGATATATACGTACATACGTTCATATATAAATATACATATATATATATATATATATATATATATATATATCAAGATTTTCTATCGATAAAAAGTCACTTGCTTCGATTTAAGCAAAATTAGTTTTTTTCTTTTTTTTTGTAAGAGATTGATATTTTTTTTTTTATTTTTGTAATTCAAAAATTTCAAATTTATATTCTCCGTACAAGCACGCATACATGCGTACGTATGCGAGCGTGTATCTATGTAAGCTTATTAAATACAGATACCTCAGTAGAAAAGTTCCGCCAACGCGTTCAGAGCGAGCGATTGTTCTCTCCAAACTATGTTGCTGCGATCGTAATCGCGCATAATCGTAACAAAGCGCGACGGGTCCGATTAAAAGCTTTTCGTCGCGCTTCCGCGTGGAAGGACTTCTCCCGCCATTCTTCATTTTAATATCGTGCGCGCTTCGCTGCACGAACTTTGAAATGAGCGATGGGAGGGAAGAAAAAAGAAAACGAAGAAAAAAAAAATAACAAAAAAAAAAGAAAAAGCGAAACGAGAGGAATAAAAAAAAAATTATCACGTCGGTGACATCATTGTTAGATTGGAAACGTGAATATCTTATAATAGTTCTTTAATCGATAAATTCTAATTTCTGAATGGGAATATATACTCCATTATAGAAAGGATTAATACAATAAGAGTATAATAAGAGCGATAAGGGTAAAAAAATTAATACCTAAAGATCGCAGTTTTGAAATTATAAGTATATTAAAGATATTAAAGTAGAACTTATACAAAAGTTGTTGGTTGTAGCAATCTATTTATATTCTTATAATATCGATCTATAATAAATTCCAAATTTATTAATAGCCTATAGTAATAAAAAATCAAACAATCGTACAAAATATCCTGCTATAGTAAATATCAATATGGTACGATCTCGAAATGACGATCTCAAAATATTTTATTAAAAGAGAAATGACGATATTACATATATATGTGCCACCCTCATATATTTATATATATATATATATAATAAATTAATGTATATATGAAAGGAAGGTAAAGCATTTAGTGGGAAAAGGTAGGCAGTAATAAATAACAATGCGAAGAGGTCCGCTGCACCGCTGGGGAATTTTCGTTGTTGTCGAGGTGGCACTGCGCATCACCGATGCCAGGCAGGAAGTGGGAACCGCCGAAGCAGCGGCAGGCAACGAGGGGGCCGTGTTGTCGAGGGGGAGGCTTCGTGCTTCGTCGTTGCATTGTGGGAGTGAGCGAGTGAACAAAATGAGAAAAAAAATAAAAGAGAGAGAGAGAGAGAGAGAGAGAGAGAGAGAGAGAGAGAGAAGAAGCATTATAGCATTATGCGAACGAACGAACGAACGAACGAACGAACGACGAACGAACGACGAACGAACGAACGATTCGAACGGGGCCCTAGTGACGCATTTATGCGGCTATTATTATGCCCTCCTCCTCCTCCACCTTCTCCTCTACCTCTACCTCTACCTCTACCTCTACCTCTACCTCTACCTCCACCTCCACCTTCTCCATCTCCACCTCCACTTTTTCTTTCTCTCTCTCTCTCTCTCTTTCTCTCTTTCTCTGGTGGTACCTCAACCCTCCCCCAAATTATAGATAGCTACCCACTTATGTCGTTAAAAAATGTGACACGCGCGACCACCGAATTTTACACGCTTTTATCCACTCTAATCTATCGTTCGCCGTCGTAATGTTTCCATAGTATTTTCATTCGTTTTATCCGTGAAATTAATTTATGAATTATCGTCTACCTTTTTTTTTTTTCTTTTTCTCTTTTCTTTTTTTTTATCGCGAAAGGGTTAACGATAAATGTACAATTGAATTCTATACTTTTTTGTAACTTTCTTGATTACGGTTATACGTCCATGGAGATTATTATAATTATATTATATTACGTTTAACGTGATATTTGATTCATTTATAAGGGAAAAAAATTTGGATATAATAAAGCGACAGTTAAATTTCTATCGATAAATCTATATCATATTATGCATAATAATAAGAAGAAGATTTAAGCGTTTTACTTTGCATGATGTTACGAAGGAATAGAATTCAATCTCGAAGTAAATAAAATTATAAAATTATTTTTCTTTTTCTTTTTTCGACGATCCGCTTGAAGTAGATTAAAAGAATACTTATACGAACTTTATAAATATTCGTAAGGTATTCGTAAGAATTTTATAAATATTTGAAATTTTTGTTTTTATTAAGTTTAGTATACGTTATTTATTTAAGAGGCAAATAAGGATTGGTATTATAGAGACATGAGTATTTGACGTTTTATTTCTCGAGTTAACGTCTCTCGATTTAACATTCCCGATGAATAATTCTTGATTCTTACGTTAGACGAAGTGGAGTCTCCTAGACGCAGATAAATTCTAGTCGGTCGATAGACTCGGCATTCAAAGAACGAACAAACGAACGAACGAAGGAAGGAATGAACGAACGTGGCCTTCTTTCGTTTCCGAACGTTCGTTCCAGCCGTGCCATTCCACTCGACTTTCGATTTTGCATAACGTATTCCATAGCTATTGTACGATCTATAGATCATCGAACTGGAATGACGTTCCTCCTCGTCGTAAGAATTTTTTCCTATTTTTTTTTTCTTTATTCTTTCTTTCTTTCTTTCTTTTTCTTTTTTTTTTTGCATTTATCCATCCGTCTCTAATCCACGACCTCGAATTTCACACTTACGATCGTTGTAAGTGTTTAAAGAAACTCAAAGAATCTCGAAGACAGAAGGAAGATTGATATTCTTGTATATTTCTATCTTAACAAAGAGAATGATGAATTATACCGTTAATCGATGATCGAGAAGATCTCTACGCGATTTTCACTCTGCTACTACAATAATTATGTCGGAGAACGTGCCATGCCAATTAGTAACATTTTTCTCGTGATCTTTTTTCAAATGATAATGCGATAAATATACGATTAATTATATCCAAGATATTGTTGATTGTGACAAAACGATCCTCGGGTGAGAAAGAAAAAAGGAGAAAAAAGAAGGTAAAAGATTTCCCATAAAATTACAAGCATGTATTCTTTCTAGATTCATTTTTATTCCTATCTTTTTATATTCTTTAGAGATATGATTTAATATGGATATGAATATAAGAGGGAAAAAAAAGAGAGGATTTTTGTTTCATTGTTTCATGTTTGTTCGAAGAAAGAAAAAGAAAGAGAAATAAAATATAATCGCGAATGTGCAACGATCACGCGGGTAAAAATGTAAAATCGAAGGGAATCGTTCGCAGGACGATGGGAACCAATGGCGAATTAGTTTGTTAAGGCTTTCCATGGGACGTCTGCCCGCAGGTGGACAGTGTCGCACCGATACGCGTGATTATTTATTGTGCGGACAGATTGGATCATTCAAAAGTCGGGGTAGCCTCGGTAGCCTCGGTAGCCTCGCTAGCTAGGGGATTGAACCACCCCCATCCACTATGGGAATAACTCGATCCAACGAACGATACACTCGGTGGTCGAATGTAACCTTCAATTTCGGCTGAAGCTTAGCACTCGTTCAAAATAAATCGATCACTGTAATAAACAATAATATGCATTCGTTCATTCAACACCATGATTTAATTCATTGTTCGTATCCGATCATTCTTTGTATGATATAGAATTGAGAAATTATAACAGAGAGTGTGGAGGTATTAAATTTTTCTTACTTTTCACGACGTCTTAAATTTCAACAAATTTCCTTCTGTTTTCTCTCTTTCTTTCTTTCTTTTTTGTAAAAACAAAATCGAATTGCTAAAGACGACGAACAAATTACTATCGTTAACTATGTATCGCAAACTTTTATCTAACTCATGCTATAACTCATTCGTTATCGCTGTCGTTAAGTTGGTTCTTAATTGTTAAGTCCTCTTTAAATTAGAAATATTTCTATAGATATAGGTAAGAGGTTTTCTTTTTTTTTTTTTTAAATGAAACTATATTCCATTTCGATCCGTCAAAAATTTTTTAAAGAGAGAAGGGAGAAGAGAAAAGGTGAAAAAAAAGAAAAAGGAAAAGAAGAAGAAATAAATAAAAAAAGAAAGAAAGAAAGAAAGAAAGAAAGAAAGAAAGAAAGATGTTGAAAAAAGAAGAGATCCGTCGAGTAAGTGAAATCGAAAGTACTATAACTAGAATTCGTTACTTTCATGCTTAGCGACGGCCGCCATAAAAGTTTTATCGCTCACGCCTGGTGGTAATTAGGTTGAAAGAGAAAGAGAGAGAGAGAGAGAGAGAGAGAGAGAGAGGAGAGAGAGAGAGAGAGAAGAGAGAAAGAGAGAGAGAGAGAGAGAAGCGCACGTTTAGCCAAAACTAAAGTTAAAACTAAGGCAACGTTTTATCAATGTATATATACACGTTATCGCGAGTCAAGGACCATACCTCTCTGAAGTTACTAATTATGCCACTTATACGCTCGCTCCGTAATAATTTACTAACGCATATCGTGCGTAATCGCACGTCGACAATTCGTCAATAATCTCCGTTAGTTAAGTTAAATTTTCGATAACGAAGTTTCCTAAAATATGTCGATTATTCTTCGACAACTCTAATTTTGTATCAACCGAAGAGATTATTATACCTAGATCATCTCCTCATCAATATTTAGATGAGTATAATCACTCCTTCTTCCTTCGTCGAGTTTTCTTAATTTTTTTCTTTCGATCTAGAAAATTCACTCTCTCTCTCTCTCTTTCTCTCTCATCCTGCAGTCAACTCGTCCTTTTTTCTTTACTTTTCTTTCTTCTTCTTCTTCTTCTTCTTTTTTTCCTCTTCTTTCTTTCTCTTTTTTCTTTTTTTTTTTTTTGGATTAATCTCTCGCATCCTTAGGACACATACTCATTGAGTATGCATCAGAGATATCGACAGCAACCTAAGCAAAGTTATTTGCCTGCAGCTACGACGGAAGCCATCTTTCCTATCTCCTGTTTCTTTTCATTTTTCTTTCCTTTGCTTTCCTCTTTTTTTCTTCTCTTCTTCTTCTTCTTCTTCTTCTTCTTCTTCTTCTTCTTCTTCTTCTTCTTCACGACCACCGCCTGTCCAACTCGAATTTTTTCCTCTCTTCGTGTTTTGAGATGAAAAAAAATGAGAGAGAAAGAGAGAGAGAGAGAGAGATGAGAGATATCAGATCTTGAACGAGTAAGAGAGAGATAGAAAGAACGACAGCTTGGCATCGTTCTTCCTTACTTCTTTCCTTACTCTTTCTTTCTACTTTACTTTTAGTAGCCGTCGGCGTTTAGGCAGCTCTTTCTCTTTCTCTCTTTCTCTCTCTTGTTGCTCACGTTTGCTCTCCTTTTTTATTTCCCTTCTTCTTTCTTCTTTCTTCTTCTTCCTTCCTTCCTTCCTTCCTTCCTTCCTTCCTTTCTTTCTTTCTTTCTTTCTTTCTTTCTTCATCCCCTGTTTATGTATGTATTTCGTCACGCGCATTTGCATGCATTTCGGTAAAGCCGTTCAAAACTTTTTTGAACCCTTTAGATTCTTCGCCATTCGCATTTCCTTTCTTCTGGAATTCAAAACCCTTCTCCAAAACCCTTCTCCATATTCTAATAATCAACGTGCTTAAGTAGCGATTTATTCATTCTACAATACTTTATATATTATCGAAATTATTCGTAACTTCAAAACGATAAAAAGAAAGAAGATTTATAGAGATAGTAATCGTTTTATATTTGTTGTCAATTAGATTCGACACTTTGCAAAATACCTTTTTCTTTTTTTACTTTTTTTCTATCTCTTTGACTTCAGTCCGATCCGATCGAAAAGTATGTAGTATGTATTTCGATTGGAATGAATGAAATAGAATGACTAATCGTGTTACGTATGTCTAAATAATACAGTAATAAAAAATGTTTAGTAATTTTGCTTTATTTATGTTTCCTTTTTTTTTTTTTTTGAGAGGAGGTTACTTAGGTCGGATTCTTTTTATTCTTTTGTAAGAGGAATAAAATTTTCTTTCGTTTCTATACGATTCGATATAAAAGTATGATATGCATTTAGATTAGAAATGAAGAAAAAGAGAAAGAGGAAGAAATACATCGAATCACTTTGGCGTTACGTGTAAATCGAGATATCGCATACGCAACGAGCCTTCCGTATTTTATTATCGTTTGAGAACGATCGTGGCAGGCGTCAAAATATAATGCTGGATTTACGAGACAGATACGCTACTGGTGTTGCCTTAACGCGTAATAAAAAAGAGCTTCGCACAGTAAAGTATCGTAACGAAGTGTATAGGGGTGTATTAACGAGAGCTATTAAATTGTGCGTTCGCTTACTCCTAAAGAGTATATTTTTGCATTAATTAGAGGAAGAAAAGCAAAAGAAAAAAATAAAGGAAGAAGAAAAGGAGAAAAAAAAAGTTAGATAGAAACAAACAGGCTCTTTCAAATCCTAGATTTTTTTTCCAGTTTCTAAAAAAAATAATAATAATCCATTAAATGTTGGGTTAGATCATTTCTTTTTCTTTTTCTTTTTTTTTTTTCGTCACTAAATATATTTACGAGAATTTCATAATTAAATATACGTACTCGAAGTATTCGAATTATTAATTCGTTTAGATATTTATTATCGATTGACGATTAACATTTATAATGGGATTATTTGTTCTATTGCAATTCTTCTTAAAAATTATGCAGTTGTTAATATCCTTCATAAGACAAAAAAAGAAATATATATATATATATATAGTCTAAAGAAAATGAGAGATTTTAGAGGAGAGGAAGAAAAAAAAATGGTGAAGTAAAAATAAAAGAGTTTAGCAGAAAGGACGAAGGTCCTTTTTTATTGTAGTTTGAAGTTTTGCGTTGTATCTTGGTACAACAAACTGGTTGGTTGTAAATATCAATAAACAAAGCTGCTAAAACGACAGCTTCTTTTGCTATCCTTTTCCAACACACTTTCGTGTCTTACTTCGATGGACTTTCTCTCTTTCTCTCTCTTTCTCTCTCTATCTTTCTCTTTTTCGTCTCGACACGCGTAACGAAATAAAGCACGTCGAGGAAAGGGTTCTAGCAGCTCGGAACCTTTGTCGGTGCAAAGCACAGTCAACTTTTTCAACGAGCAATTAGAAAGAGATTTATTTGCCAGGCATGCCGGCACTCCCGATAAAAGGTAGAGATTTGTTGTATTCTCTCTTTTAACCCGTGTCTTTCTTGTTCCTATAGTTTTCGGGATACTTTTAGAAAGATACCTACGTCCAACGAGAGCTCCATACGAGATTTAAAATATCTACGAAGCAAATAAAATATGAAAGATTTAAGATCAATATGAATTAGACCAGGGCGCACGATTAAATTATTTCAAACGATATAAATCCAATTTGTAAAGAAAATTTTACTTTTCTTTTTTTTTCAAAAAGATCTCTCCCGTTATTAACACTCAATTGACTAATTTAATATCTAATATATCATAGTCGGAAAGATTTTTTTATGTTTAAAAATCTCTCTTTTTTTTCATTTTATTCTCTCTCTCTCTCTCTCTCTCTCTCTCTCTCTCTCTTTTTCTCTCTCTCTCTTTTTCTCTTTCTCTCTTTCTTTTATATATACAGAAATCGTATTTACCAGTACGTGTTCGCGTTCCTAGGGCACGTACACAGTAACACATTTGTGTGTAAATGTACGTAATGCACGTAGTATAGGCGAGGTTTTGCCTCGGTGGTTCGCCATATAAAACGTGAAACAATGCCGCACGAGCGGTGCGTTTCTTCTGCGCTCAAGGCGAGCCCGCACTGCGGTTTTAATGAACTCGTTTTGACGTGACGACGCCTCGCGCTCCTTCTTCGAGAATTTCTGCCCTCTCCGAGCACCCTTTCCTTCCTTCCTTCCTTCCATCCTTTCTCCTACTATAACCCTTTTTCACTCCCCCTTTCTCCTCAACAACGTTGCATCTCTCCTCAACGTCATTGTCGTTGTAGTCGGTTGTAGTCGTCGCGCCTACGGCCGCACCCGACTTTGTTAATTAAAGTAACCTGTGCTATTCTTTTTGATTGAACCCCTCCCGGCTGATTAAGCCTTTTTCGTTTCGACGATTCGCTTTCGGCTATTATATTTCGGATTATTTCGATATTTATATAATTCATTTTCTATAATAATTTGAAGAAAAGAAAAATCATGTCTCATCTCGTTTTCTAACAGAGACAAGAAAATCGATTTGTTATCTCCTGAAAAAGCGATATTTTATCTTTGTAATTTGTTATTACAAATTTCAGATAGATACTTACCGTCTTTTTTTTTTTTTTTTTTTTTTAATTCATTCGTTTAAATAACAATCTTCAAGATTGATCGTTACCTAATGGATATCAAAATATTTACCGATTATACTTGAAAGAAGAATTAATAAAATGTAAAGATAATTTAGGTGTAAGGAACACGTGTTACGGGGACACCTGTTGCAATAAGTATCAATAAAATTCAATATAAAAATAAGTTTGGATCTAAGGGGAATGCAATAAGGAAATTTCCACGATTTATCGTAACTCACATAATCGGTAATTGGTTGAAAAGACGAATGTACTAGGAATAGCTTAGAAGTTTGCTCCGTTCGCGTTGACGGATTCGAAATTCAAAGTAAAATCATAAGAATGTACTTTAAGATTGATCCGGCTTATCCTATAAAATAAGAATATTCCTCTTCTCGCGTTCCTCGAAGTGAGGACACTCATACATATGTGCATACGTGCATACATACGTATATACATTCGTACATATATACATACGTAAATACGTACTTATGTACGTAGATACGTAGCTCGGCTCGGTACGATGCGAAGCTTACGTAAGAGCACGAAGAACGTCACGTGCATACGGCGCATGTGTGCAGTTCGAGGAGACAAAAAATACCGCATGTGCAATCCCAGTCGTCGGGCACATGCGCATTGGTATCCGTTCCAGGACTACGTTCTATGTGTAGGCAGAAAGAGAGGCAAAAGGAACGACACGAATGATTACGAAACGAACGTTCTTCTTATCCTTTCTTTTCTTCTTCTTCGTATTCTTCTTCGTCTTCGTCTTCTTCGTATAATAATTGAATCACCCAAATATCGTCACTCGCTTCCTATAAATTATCGAAATGACTTTACCGAACTTGTAATAAAATGACGATAATTTTGTTGTTTCAGGTCAAAATATGGTTCCAAAACAGGAGAAGTAAATATAAGAAGATGATGAAAGCAGCGCAACAAGGTGGGGGCGGTGGTGGTGGACAACACGGTAGTTTGCTCGCCGGTGGTACTGCCCTACCTGGTGGACCTTCTCCTCAACCTGGTCAACCAGGGAGTCTAATGCAAGGAGGTAATAACTATCATCGATCATCGCGTAAAGAAATTATTAACGCTCGAACTATAAATTCAATTTATTTTTTTATTATTACGTCTATGTTGCTTTTATTTATTTACTTTTATCTCTTATTACGATAGTTCCAGCGTTGATTACTATTTTCAATCGATCGAGACGATGTCACGTACGAATGATTAAATAGAAATTAATCTTTGTTTAGACGATGAATTATACGATCTCGAATCTAATCTATAATATTATGCGAATAGGAAGATAATGAGAATTAGAATAGATCTTAACGAGTTAACGAAGACTGGTCGGTTATGTTAACAGGAGGTGGAAGTTCTGTCTCGGGTAGTCCGACGACAGGATACCTTGGAGGTATGGGAGGTGGTGGTGGAGGTCACACCCCCGGAAGTTCGAGTCCCGGAAGTGAGATGTCGCCTCAGCATAACGAGAGCCCTCCCGCGCCCGCCTGGCCGGGCGAGATGAAGCACCATCCGCATCCCCATGCCCCACCACATACTCACCATCATCCACACACGCCTGGACATCATCCACCTCCACCACCCCCACCTCCGCATCACGCGGGTTACATGCCGCAATATTCTTGGTATCAGGCTGATCCTAATCCTGGACTACTAACGTGAGTTTTACTTTCATCATTTTATTTTTTTCATTTCTCTTTCTTTCTCACTCTCTCTCTCTCTCTCTCTCTCTCTCTCTCTCTCTCACCCTCTGTCTGTTTCTGTCTCTGTCTCTGTCTCTATTTTTGTCTTCCTCTAATTATATTCCATTAACTTCCAACTTGACTAATCAATGCGTTATACGAATCCCAGCATTCTACGAGAACCCTTCGCACTTTGAGAGGTGGAAAGAGTGGAGAGTTTCGTAGACATCTATGTCTACAAAATCTAGGACGACCGAAATGGTATTATATTTACTTTTCATTAAAATTCTACAGATTACAGAATTGGTAATCTAGTAATAGATATATCTTCTCGTTTTATGGATTATGTATATATATGTGTGTGTGTGTGTGTATGTGTATGCATATATATATATATATATATATAATTTTTAGGTATATCATGAGAAAGAAAAAGAAAAAAAAAAAACAAAATCGAAAAAAGAATAAAAAAAAAGAGCAAACAAATACTGAGAATAACTTTTCTTTATTTTCTTTCGATGAATGTTGTTACGAGTTAATGAAAAGTCAAAAGATAATTACCAAAGGGCTACGAGGCTGAGAATTATTTTTTTGTCAGCGTTGATAGAGCTCCTTATTAACGAATCAACGTTGAGAGAAGGTACGGGGTACGGTGATTAACTACTTTTCTCTGTGATATGTTACAGGGTGTGGCCGGCGGTTTAACGAAGACGTCCCCCGAATCGAGTCGAGGAGGAGGAAGTTGTCCGCCATGGTATAGAGGACGTACCAGATACTTCGTGGCGCCTATCACGAAGGGAAATCGCGTTAAACGTTAAATATCCTTTTTGAGTCGTTTTTCAAAGGAGAAAGAGAGCGAGAGAGAGAGAGAGGGAGGGCGAGAAAGAGAGAGTAAGAAATATAATAGTGTGACGTGTGTATGCGTGCGCGCGTTAGTGTGTACCCCTTCTTCCCACATCGAAGATAACAGGAAAAAAATCTATACGTAGATGAACGTTTCGTAATCGTTTTTCTCGTTTAGAAAGAAGAAGAGATGTGAAAGGAAAGAAAAGAAAAAGAAGAAAATTATGTGGGAAAAGAAAGACCACACTATAAGGATTTAATTATTGTTGGGGTTTAGAAAAAATAATAATTGACTTGGGACAGTTGTGAAATCGACATTGTTGTGGATCGATTGATTCGCGGATTGTGTAAAAAAAAATAAAATAAAATAAAATAAAATAAAATAAAAAAAAGAAGATGTAAGGTGGTTCGTGTAGATTTAGGTGAGAAAATTTTCTGACGTTTAATGGTATCGTAACGGGGTAGAGGGGGGGAGAAGGCCGAACAAATAAATTTACAAAAGGATAAAAAGATCACAGAGCGAGAGCGAGAGCGAGAGAGAGAGAGAGAGAGAGGGGGAAAAGGAGAAAAAAGTGTTATGAACGGTATAGTCGTCACGCGTGATTTTTTCCTGTGAATTTACGTAGTGCGTTATCGAGTGAGAATAGCAACAAAATGAAAAAAAGAAAAGAGAAAAAACAAAGGAAAAGAGAATAAAAGATCGACATGTGACTATTATATCAGTTCCTTTTCGACGCATCATCCGACCTTGGCAAAAAATTACTCAAGGACATTGCGATCGATCGATCGATCGATCGATCGATCGATCGATCAATCAATCAATCAATCGAACGAACGAACGAACGAACGAACGAACGAACGAACGAACGATCGTTTTATATGGTGTGTGCAGAGTTACGTACGACAGTGAAGATAAAACAGCAAGAAGATTTCTTTGGCGATCCAACGCGATGTTCCTCGGTCCCTTTAAATTGCGCGTCGAAGAGTGAGAACAATGAAAAGAAAAAATAGATAAAAAAAAAGAAATTAAAAAGGTAAAAAAACAAAAAGAAACGAAAGAAGGCAAAAAAGAAAGAAGAAAAGAAAAAATTCCTTATGCAAATGCATCATCATGACGCGTATATCACACTCGATCTCTCTTTCTTATATAGGAAAATGAAATATAACATATGTAAATAATAATCGGCGATCATCGGTGTCGAGAGAGTGAATGTCGCAGAGACGCGACGAAGGGTTTCGCGAGTTCGCACTTTCGAGACCCCGAACTTAATTAAGCGTCTAATTCCAGTAACCGCCCGCCCCCACTTCACCCCCTACCCACCCGCTCGCTCGCCCGCTCGCCCGCTCACCCCCGACCGACCGCTGGTAATTATTATAATAATACCATTAGGCGTCGGCAAATGCGTATTACTATCACCGAAAGGGAACTACGAGAGCGAGCTGCCACTACGCTCTCGGCGATTATAATAATTATCCTTCGGTCGGACGGAAGAGCTGGAGCTCCTTTTTTGTTGAAGACCAAGATGGAGAGTTCTCTCCTTTTCCTTTTCTCTCTCTCTCTCTTTCTCTTTCTCTTTCTCTCTCTCTCTCTTTCTCTCTCTCTTTCTCTCTCTCTCTCTCTCTCTCTCTCTCTCTCTCTCTCTCTCTCTATCGTTCTATCTATCCTTCATTTTCTCTTTTCTCTAGCAATTCATCTCGATCAGAAATAATCTCGATCGTCTTGCAAAACTTTTTCTTCGATCGGATAGAAAAAAAATGATTTTCTATCTCGTTACTTTTCTTATTGTATTATTTTCTTTCTCTTTTATCCCTTCGTCATCATCTTCGTCATCTTTTTATTCTTCTCTTTCTTCTGTTTCTTTCTCCCTTTTGTAAATGCCAATCGTACGACGGTAGATCCCCTGTGACAGTTGCCCAACTACTGCTCGACCTACTTTGCTCAGTCTCTCTGAGAAAGAAAAAGAGAAAGAGGGAGAAGAAGAGAGAGATAGAGAGAGAGAGAGAGAGAGAGAGAAAGAGATAAAGAAAGATAGAGAGAGAGAAAGAGAGAGAAACAAACGATGAAAGAAAAAAGAGAGAAAACATTGCATAAACTCGTTGAGCGGTCGTTCCTCAAGGCGCTTGAAAATAATGAAATCCTAATGACATTTTCGTGAGCCCAACGATCTCGGCAATCACGGTGGCTCGGTGTAATCACCGTGGTCCCTCC
This sequence comes from Vespula pensylvanica, assembly GCF_014466175.1. Classification (NCBI taxonomy): domain Eukaryota; kingdom Metazoa; phylum Arthropoda; class Insecta; order Hymenoptera; family Vespidae; genus Vespula; species Vespula pensylvanica. Next base: position 1,471,991 of record NC_057703.1, read on the forward strand.
TTTTCGGATGAAGCAACTCTCTTCTTCGAGTTGAAGGAGGGAGAGGAGAAGGAGAAGGAGAAAGAGAAGGAGAAGGAGGAAGAGACGAGGGGGTAGGGTGGGGTAGGGTGCTGAGAGTTCGGTGGGGGAGAGAAAGATCTCCTCCGAAAAGGAGAGAAGCAAAAGGTGCCCTCGACGTCTTCGTCGTTGAACTCGTTGAGTGGTTTGGATCAGTGGGACGAAAGGGGAATGAAAAAATCATTATTTTTCTCTCTCTCTCTCTCTCTCTTTTTCTCTGACACTCACTTACTCTTTCTCTAACTCTTTCAGTTCTCCAACCTCTCCGAACATTCAATATCTCCAACTAGAAAACGTTATATCGAAGCTACACTTTTAACGCGCGTTTATCAAAATCTATAAAAAGTACTTTTTCATTCGTCAATTATAATCGCGAACGATTTAAAGCAGAAGAAAGAGAAGAAGAAGAAGAAGAAGAAGAAGAAGAAGAAGAAGGAGATGAAAAAGAAAAAAGGAAGAAGAGAGGAGAGGAATAGAAACAAGAACTTTTCAATAATTCGATTTAACGCAATTGATTATGTTCGATCTTTCTCGTGTCCTCCATTTTGGGTCACCCTTTTAGCCATCTTGCATCTTGAGTGAGCGAGTAAGAGAGTAAAACGGAGAGAAAGAGAGGGAGGGAGGGAGAGAGAAAGAGACAGAGAATGTGCTCATAATACCTGCTTCTCTGACAATGAGAGAGGCGACACGAAACCGCAAAAAAGGCGGTTGCGGCTTGCGAGCACGGGAAACTGGGAGGTCCGGCGTGCCCCACCGCTTTGACCCAAATACAGTGGTCTGGGTTGCTACAATGATGATCGTCTCATGAGAAAAAGCAAGCAGCACTCTTTCTAAATAAAGAGGATCTCCTCTTTCTCTCTCTCTCTCTCTTTCTCTCTCTCTCTCTCTCTTTCTTTGTCTCTGTCTCTTTTTCTTTCTGTCTTTTTTTCTCTCTTTCTTTCTCCGTCTTTCCATTTACTCAACTTTTCTTCAAACGCACTTCTATATCGAATACACCGAATCGTCGTACGTCGTAACAAATTCTTTTAACAATGTCGTAGTTTTCGAATGACGTTAGATCGTCAAATTCGTTGGATAATATTTCGTTCGTACTTATTTATTATCGAATGAATTTGAATCGATTAATAAAAGAGAATTTTCAAATACCAAAAGCAGGATTTTGAATGGCGGACAGAGAAGACAAGTACAAATCCGAAAAAAATGTTGAGATAAAATATTCGATCGTTTTGCTCTTTCTTTCTCTTTCTCTCTCTCTCTCTCTCTCTCTCTCTCTCTCTCTCTCTCTCTATCTCTCGTTCTCTCTCTTCTCTCTTCGCTCTCTCTCTCTTTCTCTCTTTCTCTCTTATATAGAAAAAAAAAAGAAAAAAGATAACAACACCACCAATATTAAGTACCGTTAGATTCTAACCGCAAAAGGAGCCGTAAAAAGAAAAAGCAACAACAAATTATTCGATTCTCGAACAAAATAGATGCATACATACACGTACACGCATACATACATACATACGTACACGTACACATATATTTCTTAGGTTCTCGATTTGGTGTGCAATAAAAAGGATTAATTCCTTAATTCCTTATATAATTTTCACTACGTTCTGTGTTTGTGAGAACGAAAGAAAAAAGAAAAAGAAAAAAAAGAAAAAATGCAAAAAAAAAGAAAAAGCAGAGGAGAGAAGAAAAAGAAAAAAGAAAAAAAAAAAGAAGAAAAATCTTTCCTACCTCCTTTCTCAAATCTCAAGAAGATTATTTCCGTAATCACTAGGCGAATAGAAGATACTCCGTCGGCCGTGTCTCTCCTTGGCGTAAAGGAAAATTATTTCTTTTCCCATTGTCCGCGGATGTGAACGCGTAACACGCCAGTTAAACCGAGTGTTGTCACGCCTTCCTCGCGGAATATTCTAACGGTGTTTCCGAAGTATGCATGTAACAGAAAAAGAGACGGAGAAGAAATAGAAGAAATAGAAGGAGGAGAAAAAGAAGAAAAAGAAGAAGAAGAAAAGGAAGAAAAGCAAAAAAGAAGTACGAAGTTAATATGGGAGAGTGGAGACAGATAGAGAGGGAGAGAGAGAGAGAGAGAGATAGATGTACAGATAGACAGACAGATAGAGAAAGAGAGAGAGAGAAATAGAGAGAGAGATAGATAAATAGATAGATAGATAGAGAGAGAGGGAGAGAGAGAGAGAGAGAGAAAGAGAGAAGAACAAGAAAAGGTGGAAAAGCGCAAACACCGTAAAAAGAGTCCGTAGAATTTACTAGCGTTACTAGTCTCGGTGCAAAGCCATGAAGATCGATCGGAACACGTTGAGGGTGGCAGCGAGGAGGAGGGGTGGTTATATGGAGGAGGGATAGGCTGCTTACCCTCCTTGAGAAAGATCGATCCTCGAACGCGCCTGTAAATATTGCACCGAGGCCCCCTAGCACGTAAGCTCTAAGTGAAATCTGTGTAAAATACGATATTGTGATAAGAGTGTGAGAGATAGAGAGAGATAGAGAGAGAGAGAATGTGAATGAAAGAAAGAGAGAAGAGAGAAAGGGAAAGAAAAATCGGAATTCGTTATATATATATATATATATATATATATATATATATATATATATATGTATGTATGTATGTATGTATGTATGTATGTATGTATGTATGTATTGAGAGAGAAAGAGAGAGAGAGAATCGTATATACATATATATATATGTATATATATATACGTATATACGTATATATAATCTATATATATATAAATATATATATATATATATAGATTATGAACACGGCAGATCCCAATTTATCAATTTTACCGACTACCCTTGTACGAATATACATACTACGAAAATTAAAATAGCTTAATTATGATTACTATTGTATAAAATATGAATAATAACTAATTAATTCAAATTTAAAGAACTCCGTGATTTTTCTAATATTTCTATCGAGAACCTTTATTACTATTTTAAAGGACGCCAACAGGTAGGTGTGGAATTTGTAGTATTATGCTTATGAATTATTTTGGAAAAACCATTTAACGAGATCGTCTGTGACGATTTATAATAATTTTTAATTTTTGATCGGATAGGTGTTTTTATTTAGAAAAAGAGAAAAAAGAAAGTTTAAAGCGAAGGATGATCGTAATGAAGTATGTCGAATCGTCTTGAGAGAAGAACTCGCTCGCGTCGTCCTGATGGCAGCCTCAAGACGTACCTTTTTCTTTTTTTTTCTTTTTTCTCTCTTTTCTTCCTTTTTTTCTATTTCTTTTCCTTTTTTCTTTCTTCTTTTTCTTTCTTTGTTCACCGTCAGTAGCGGATACCACCTGCCGTTCTAGTGCCACCGTACGCATGCTCCACTTTTATGGATAACTGTACTTCTATCTCGCTCAAAGCTATCCCACGGATAGTCCAAGCTTCTTCTACCCGGTGTCGAGGAAGTGACGTTTCTTTAACAAGACAGACAAATAGAGAAATAGAGTGAGAGAGAAAGAGAGAAAAAGGAGATATTTATACTCGCTATACTCTAATTAATGTTTTAAAAAATATATCAAGATAAAAACAAGAAACCTATTTCCATAGGATACGGGTAAGGATATAATATTTTAATCATTCGATATGAACGACTTCACCTGCCTGATATCCAAAAAGAAAAAAAGGAAAAAGAAAAAGATAATTTATATATACTCGATGTTCTGCAATAAAAATTTTGTTCAAGGATTAAACGCTCTCGTCAAAACGTAAAGTTATATACACGTTAGAAATAATGTAATTCGAATGGGGGAAAAAAAATTAGAAACTTTTCCGACGGTGTAGTGGTATAAAGTCTTACAAGACGTCGAGTGGTCCTAAGGGAAATAGGTGAAAAGAAAGAAAGAAAGAGAAAAGAAAAAAGAAAGAAAAAAGAAAGAAAAAAAAGCACACCATATAATGGATACAATGGTCGATAGATCCCCGCCTATGTGCCCTTCGGGTGAAAGGCACCCTTGGTATTCAACGATATTATAAACCCTCGAAAAAGATTATGTGTCGAGTGCATGTTTATTATTTCTTTACTTCGATGCCTTCCAATAGGAACTTATGGGGTGTTGCCATGATTTTTTATTACGATGGTTTTATTTTTTTCTTTTCTTTTTCTCTTTCTCTTCTTCTTTCTTTTTCTTTTCTATTTCAAGTCAGAGTTTTTAGGCATTTTTTTCCATGTTCTTTTTTTTTTTTTTTTTTCTTTCTATTTCCTTTCTCTTTTTTTTTCTTTCTGGTCTCTCGACGATTATTATATACACACAATTTTCATATTTCTATAGAATAATTTTTAGAAAAATATTTATGAAAATATATTCTATGTAGATATTATATTTTGTTAGATCGATTCGAACACACTATCTAGTCACTCGGTGTGCAATGTGCATACGGAAGATTTCAATAAAGCTGGACGATCAGGTCTGACTAGTTCGTCAGTATCTTCTTCGTTCAACGTTCTATCGCATTATGCGAAGGATGTGCATGGAGAACTCACTCTTTCTCTTTCTCTCTTTATCTCTCTTTTATATATATATATATATATATATATATATATATATATATTCCTTTGATGACTATGCTTGCAACAACGTTGAAACGTATGGGACTTCCTGGTCGAAGATAATTCAAAAAGATTTGATAAAAATATTTTTCAATAGATATAAGGACAAATCGACATATTTATTTTTTTTCTTTTTCATATTTTTTATTATAAATTTGGTAAATAATTTTAGATTTCAATTAGCCTGTAATTATTATGATCCTTCGACGACCATCTTTGCAACAACGTTATGAAACTTCCTGGTCGAAGATAATTGCAAATGATTCGATAGAAAATACTTTGCGACATAAGAATGAATGCTCATTTTTTTCTTTCTTTTCTTTCTTTTCATTTATCTTATATTCGTTATCACAAATGTGTTGAATAATTTTAGATTTCAATTATCTCGAAATTGTTCAATAAATACATTAACGTGTTAACAAATGTAAAAGGACAATAGCTATATATCTATACACTTATATCAAGAGTTAACACACGCAGGAACGAATCCTCCCTCGCCATAGTCAGAGTAACAGAGGAACGCATGGATTTCGTGTAATTGGTCTTATCGTGCCCGTAGATCGTGCAACTTGGAAGATACACCGGGTGTGTGTGTTCAGAGTTGCTCGACTTTAAGCAATTAGCATTTAACCCACATCGGATTTCTTGCTTTACCATCGGCGAGGCCAAATCGTTAAATAAAACTTAGCCTTATTTTTCTTGAGATTCCTCTACGTATAAAAGAGTATTTAAGACATATACATACATATATATATATATATACATATATATATATATATGTATATGTAGATAGAAGATAGAAAAATAGAGCGTGGGTGGACGAAAAAGAAGAAAAAGAAAAAGAAGAAGAAGAAGGAGAGGAGAAGAGGAAAAAAAAGGAAACGAAGAAGCAGAAGAAAAAAAAGAAAGAAAAAAGAAGGAGGAATTATTATTATTATTATTATTATTATTATTATTTTTATTTTTATTATTATCGTGCAAGGGTCAGGAGGAACGAGCTCGGCCTCGTAAGACGGCTGACGATATCGAATAAACAAACGAACTGAGTGGGAGGCGGAGGAAGTGGCGGATATTAAGGTCTTCGTGACGGAACTTGGCTCGTATTATAGCGAGTCGAGTGAGGAGGTCTTCTCGTCTGGTCGAACTAATTCTATTACTCTGTTCGTTCCCTACCCTTTTCTCCACTACCTTCTTCGCCATAATCGTTACTCGTTCAAAACGTCTTTGTCAAAAGTCTACACATACATATATAACTATATAAATATTACATGTATATATGTACACACACACACACACATATATATATATATATATATATATATATATATATATATATACATGTATTAAGAATAATTAGTATTACGTAGGAAGAGATCGTAGATAAAAAAAATATATTACGTTGGAAGTTCAATAAAAGTGTCGTAAGTAAGTAAAAGAAAGAAAGAGAAAGTTCATTGTGGACAATAAATATTTAATATGTATTAATAACAGTCTAATAATAACTAGTTTATTGTACATAATATTAATTTACTAATATACTTTATTATATATCACTAATACTGGTTTAATAATACCTATAATTTCCATTCTATATACTTAAAGATATATATAATTACTATTACTAATATTAATAATTTATCGCCGGTAATAAAACAACATATTTATATGGTATATAATAATATTTAATGTCTACAATTGAGGGAGCTTACAAAAAATTTTATTATTGATAATTAAAGATACAAAATTTGAGATCACGAAAAATAAAAAGCAATAGATAGAATCACGAATCGCAAATGTTTGTTTAAATAATGGTTTAAGTATTGCATTAGAAGTTTAGTGAGAATATCATGTTTGAGAGATAGAAAATATAGAAAGGATGAGAAAGAGAAGAGAGAACGAGAGGGAGAGAGACACAGAAAGAGAGAGAAAGAGAGAGAGGAAAGTTACGCGAAGGCTCGTGAGGTGGTCAAGTTGGGGGCGCCAATTTGCGATTCCACGCAGCAAGAAGGGCGTGGCGGTCTCGCACAAGGGGTGGCTCGCTCGTTTGCGCGACATTGTCGAGCAGCCCTAACTCACCCTCGTCATACTCTTCTACGTAATCCTGGGATTCTCTTACGTCGATGGAAGAGCAACGAATTCTCGAGAGAAAGAGAGAGAGAGAGAGAGAGAGAGAGAGAGAGAGAAAGAGAGTTTCCTCGATATATCTATAAAGATAAAAAAGAAAAAAAAAATAGAGAAAAAAAATTGTACTCCATTAATTAATCCCATTTGTTTACTTCATTTGGATATATAATATTATATTATTATTTATCGTTGGATATATTGTCATTTATTTATATTACATAAAATAGATTTAAACGTCACACATATTGGATTAAATTCCATTCCAGGTGGTCCGTAGTTTTATTACACACCAACGGTAGGAAAGGAAACGTATGAGAAACTCCGCCCAATGGATCGTTTATCTTATAAGGGTTGCAAGCCACGTGACACAAAGGGCACGTACTAACCTAACTTCGTAACACTTTGATACTTATTATTTCTACTTTATTTCTTTTTCTTTTTCTTTTTTCTAATTAATATATACGAAGAGTATAAATATTGTACCCTTTCTTTCCTTTTATTTCTTCCTTTTTTTTTGCAGTCTTCGCGAAATTCATTAAAAGGTCAAAACGCAAAGCTTGAAAAAAAAGAGCAACTTAGATTTTGTCGTTGACGTTCAAAAGGGTTCCCTTTCGAAAGGATTTAGAATTCCTTCAAATCCTTAAACTCGTCTCTCGAGATCTTGAACATGCAAAAGGTCGATTTTGCTTGAACTACCTGTCGAGTAAATCCGTGTAAAATAAACAGATTTGCGAGAGATTAAAAAGGTTCAAAAAGGTTCGAACTTGAAAATAGAAAGGGGCCTAAAAAAAAAAAGAAAAAATCTCAAGATCGAAATAGTTGGACAGTGGTCGCGCGACCAAACTTTCTCTATCTTGATAGGTTGAGTCTACGCTCGAGTAGGCTTGTTTTAGAGATGGTTACACTAATCTGACAGGATGAGATTCTAACCGTAACCTTCAGATCTTATCTTCTTATATCCTTCAGTAATTCTTTCAAGTCCTTGAACATTTTTTTTCCTCTTTTCCTAACTAATTAAATATATGTTGAGTGAGGAAGGGAGGGAGTTCTAGAGTCCTTGGGCTTTTAACAATTTTACAGGTTCAAAAAAAAAAAAAAAAAAGAAAAGAAAAAAGAACAGAAAAATGAAATGAAACAATTTAGCAAGAATCAGTAAAAATAAAATAGTAATCTGACAATATTTTAAAACGATGGAGAAACTATGCGCAGTAAAAACGTAGCGTCCGGTTCAACGTACATCCTTCGATCGTATTTAAAATCAGTCCTTTAAAAATTAAATCGATAATATCTCAGATAAACGATCTTTTCTCTTTGTTTCTTTCGAAGAGAAAAAAAAATCTTCCTTTCGATATACCATGTCGTAGGCGTGGACGATATCAGGGAGGGGGTGAAGGGTGTCACTACTGAGAATATTTTATAAATTAATGTCAACGCGATATTCGATGAATATCCGGTTACACCGGAAGCATCGAATACAATAGAGCACGCGTTCGACTTGCAATGTAGGAAGGGTCGATCGTAAAGAGAAAGAAGAAGGTTAAAAGAGAGAGAAAGAGAGAGAGAGAGAGAGAGAGAGAGAAAGAGAGAGAGAGAGAGAGAGAGAGTCGACTAACAGTCTGGCAGGATGGAAAGAAAAAGAAAAAGAAAAAAAGAAACGAACGTACGAACGAAACGAAAGCTCGTACATCGTAGGACCCTACGTGAAATTCCTCCCACATTGTAAAGTACCCTCCTGCCTCTCTCTCTCTCATTCGTTCGGCTGCTGCACACCGGTCGGTCTACTGCTTTTTTAAAGACCGATTTTTTTAGTCCCCTTTTTCGATAGCGATTGTGTCCGAGACACCGGGGGCGTGAACTCTCGTTGCCGACATTGGCCTCAAGGCATTTTTCACATTTGGCAATCGCTGCGACCGTTGGCCTGTCTAAGTAACACGACGATAGAGTTCACCTGGTAAGTAATTCAAAATCTTTCATTCAATTTTCATGGATGTTCAGTTCTTTTTTTTTTTTTTTTACGTCGTTTTTAATTTATTGCAAAAGAGACCGTTTAATTACATTTAACAGTAATGATAAACTCGATTTGTTTACTTTAATTAAGTTATTAAATATCTAAACTGATATAAATCGTTGCTGTTTCGTTAAAATATATCGTCACTTGTAATTGTATATTATCCTTAGGTTGAGTACAGAGTTTTTCTTTAATTAACTTACTGCATCCTCTTTAGTATATATATATATATATATATATATATATATATATATATATATTCCTTGATAATATTTTTATAATATACTCGAGGCTTGACATTAACTTTCGACGTCATCAAACATGTTATTAGAAAAGACCGTGTTTCCAACGATAAATTCAGAAATACTACTTCTCATAGATTCAGAACTTGCATGCCATGCTTATAAATATCTTAAAAAATATCGTCAATAAATCTGTCGACGAGACTTCATTCTCTCAATGAAATTATATCATAAATATTTCTTAGTCTTGAATTGATTAAATAACAATGATAACATGCACTCATACACACGTAAATCTATACTCTTATATACCAATACATATATATATGTGTATGTATATATATAGTCGGATTACCGTTTCAACCTATCATCGCGTCCGATTTCAGGGTCCGACTGGCACGCGCCAACCCCTCTCTACATAGTGTTCGCCCTTAAGCCTTTATTACGTTTTATTTTACAACGACGTGCCTGGCCACACGTCCACCCAGCTACTTTCAAATTCATTCTATACGCGTAACGAGATTACGGTTAATGTTACGAAGTCACGATAACAATGCACTTTGAGTTCATCTGATAATAATTCCACAGTCGTATATACGTACTTAGAAAATTTGTAAAACTACAAGAATTTATTGCAAATTATTATTATTATTATTATTACTCTATTTTTTTTCAGTGACTTGTCCTATCAACTTCATTAAAATAATTATTATATCTTAAGAGCATCGTAAATATTGATATCAGATGCAAACATAGATGCAAAAGAATTTATTTCCTCATATTAATTTGTATTTTTATTATAGATATATAATATTCAATCGATGAAACATTATAAAGCTTATTCGAGTGATTATTAGATATTAATTATATAATTAATTAATTAATTAATCGATTATTTAGAAATAGAATAATATAAATTTTAATTGGTATGACATATACGATCTGATTATACCAAGATGACAACGACGAAGACGATTGTCTTAGATAACGAAAGTTTAGAATCTTATAAGCGACAAAATTCTTAATTAATTCGTCTCCCATTTTGGACGAATTCGTAATACATATATTTTCAATCTCTCCATCTTCCATCCTAATATTTTATTTTACGCATATATAACTATGCTTAAAATATTTTAATTAACTAATGTTTAAAGAAAAAGAACAAAAAAGAGAAAAAAAGAAAAGTAAGAGAAAGAGAAAGAAAGAGACAGATAGATAGATAAGAAGATGTAGAAAATGATTTTTGGTTAATGAAGTATCTAAAAGACAAATGTAATAGACACTTGGTTCCGTTTACAGAAAGTTATTCGATACGGTAGATCTCGGTTTATTCGTTTGCTGTCGGTAAAATAACGTCCGTTCATTCCGTAATACGCTTAATGAGGGCTCGTTAATTACACTAATGAATCCCAGAATCCCATCGGTTTATATACCTGCTCGTCGACTCGGACCAACGTTACACGAGTAACAAAACTAACTGTGGCTACTGCTACACTACTACTACCTTGGAACGTCATCGTGCACGGTGCATTCATCTTGGTGCCACCTTTCCGCGATCTTGATCTAACTTTCACTATGCTTACGAACCTTGCCTTCTACGTTTTTCTTACACCTTTTCTGTCTCTCTCTCTCTCTCTCTCTCTCTCTCTCTCTCTCTCTCTCTCTCTCTCTCTCTCTTTCGTTCTTTTTTTTTCTTTCTTTCTTTTTCAGTATCAACGTTCTTGATCACGTCGCTTGAAATCGTCCAAGTCATTGCTCAAATTACTTACCTTGCCAATATGAGGATAAGTGAAGAAGAAAAAAAAAGAGGAGAAAAAAGAAAAAGAAATCATTCATTTGTTTAATGAAAAAGAAAAAATAAAGAAAAAAAAAAAGGAAAAGAAAGAAATCAGCTGGCAACGATTACCATTTCCAATCTAAATCATTCGCTTTTATCGGCTATTTATTATTTCTAACCGACACGACAGCCTCTACTGCTCGAAGTTCACCAGGCGAATACAGTTTGCCGGGCCTAATGATACGGTTCGTTTAATTAGAAATCATTTCGAGCCCATCTTACTGCACTTTAATGTTTCTGTTTCTTATTATTTCTCTCTCTCTCTCTCTCTCTCTCTTTCTCTATCTTTTCTTGTCGCTCGTATACGCTCTGGAAAAGATGCTTACTTGCTATCCTTTCGTTCAACCATATTTCCTCATTATGCGATTACCAAGAGTGGCGCTTCACTCAGCAATTTTTCTTTTTTTTTCTTTTCTTTTGTTTTTTTCTCTTTTTAATCTTCTCTTTTTTTCTTTTTCTTTCTTTCTTTTTTTTTTTTTTATTTCTATTACCCTCCTCTCTTCTTAACGAGCTTAATTTTACCGTATCCCATTAAAGTTCTTCCTTTTTTTCATTTAGTTTTTATCTTTCATTTATTTTTTTCTATATTTTATCCTTATCTTACCGTATATGTAACACCAAAGAGAACGACGAGTTTTATCTTATCGGTAACATGATCTTATCGTATCCCTATTAAGTATCTTTTAAATCTATACGAATATCCTGTGATTACGAAAAAAGGCTCTGGTAATGAAGAAATATTATTTTTTAATCAGAATATTTTTATTCCTTTCTGTTCGATATTTTTTTTTTCTTTTATTTGTGTTGTGTATTCACTACATACAAACAATACTTAGTATGATTCTAATATCAACTGTTATCGTAAATTTGTCTTTTTTGTCTGTACTTTTCAAGTAGAAGACACCTTGAAAAACTTTTACAAAATATTTTGCGATGATCAAAAGAAAGAAAAAAAGCTGTCGAAATAGATTGGAATTTCATTGAGATTGAGAATTATTTATTAAAATGAATTAAGAATATCATTCGTGTCTACGATCATTGACTTTTGTATGATTTCTAAAGACTCAAGGTTTCAAAGATACCACGAGATTGAAGAAATGATATACGGCATGCGTGTTATAAATCGTGCAGAAATGACAATAGCCGAAAGAAAATTGCATCTTCGTGCAGAAAGAGAGAGCGAGAAAGACAGAAAGAATACCAGACGAAAAGCAATGTCGACAACCTTGAAATATCTTTTTGAGTAGCTTCGTTGTAACGTGAGATCGAGTTGAGAGAAAGAGAAAGAATAAAAAATTTCGTCCAAAAGAATTTCGATCTTAAGAATTTCAAAAGATAATGTGTGTGTATACACACACACACATATTTACACACATATATATGTATATATATATTTTCTTTCGTGTATAGTTATCTCGAATTATATTTTCTTTCCCTTTCTTTCTTTCGTTTCACCGTTAAAAAGATATTCGTGCTAGCGTGCGTTCGTGCATTGGATGAATCGAAGGAACGAAAAAAGAAATAAAAAAATATAAGAAGAAGAGGAAGAAGAAAAAGAAGAAGAAGAAGGAAAGAAAAAGAATCGCAAAACTCATCCTTGCTCCTGTTTTCTCCAATGTAGCCAACGGACTGTGATCTGCACCTGTGTTTGCATACCGTGGAAAACCACGTTCAAAGTTTTTTTGATATTTTCTTTTCACGATCGCCTGTTTATCTATATCCACAAGCAGTATTTATATTTATATTCAATGCAAGACATCGGGATCATAAAACATTTCTAATGAAAGAGACCGACAGCTACTGCGGTAATTATGATGTACATTAGACGATATCACGTCGGTGATGTCAGTGTATAAAAAAGAAAATAAAAACAAAAAAAGAAGTAAAGATAAAAGAAAAATAAGAAAGAGATAAATAAAAATGAGAAAAAAACCGATCGAATCGGACCTCTCCGTTTTATTTATACTTCTGTTATTTTCTTTTTTTTTTTTGTCGATCGCAAAGTAATTTTTTATCGATAAATATATATGTTTCCTTCTTCTTTTTATTTATGTCTTCGTTTCTTGAAGAATTAGAGCAACGAATGAGAAAGAAAGAGAGAGAGAGAGGAAGAAAAATAAAAAGAGATAGAAAGATAGAGAAAAGGAGATCTTTTTAAAGTAGCCGGTTATTACGCGATCACCCTGTATTATCGTGTGGTGTGACCGCCAATTGCGTGGGCTCGTGTCTTTACAGGCCGCTTCCGACCTTCGTAACAATTACTTGCAATTAAAGTCGTCGCGGCAAAGGCCGTACGCTTGTTGCTTTAATTTCTGGTAGAAACCATCTTCGATGGTATCGAATCCGAATTCTTAACGATTATATCTATCTCATCCATATTCATCGAATGGTTTATACACGAGACGACGTCTTAGTTTCTTAAATATAAAAAAACGCTAATCTTTTTTTCTATTAAACATTTTCTAACATATTTATCAATAATTAACAAATATCTCAAATCATAAATAAACTCCATCTTTCTGAAATGTCACATTTGTCTCGAGCGTAATTAGTTTCATTCGATGCATTAGATCAAATTAAAAGAGTTCACGTTTCCTTTTCCTTTTTTCAAACTGTCTTAAAAAATCAATAAAAAGAAGTGTCCTTAAAAATCTGAAAGATTGACAAAATAAGTCCAAATGATGAAACGAGCGCTATTATACGTGTTAAGAAAAAAAGAAAGAAAAAAAATAGAACTATCTTATTTTTAGAAAAAAAAGAAAAAAAAACAAAGAAAACAGAAAAAGAAAAGACAACCTTAGACAGTACATAATTCCAAAGAAGATCCATATTTATCTCGAACATAATTCATTCCACGAATCCATTAGGTCAACTTCGCGAAGAGAAACGCATCTGCCTGTCCCAGATTCCGCGGATCCTTGTAGTCTTTACGTCATCATTGTTGCATTATTGTCAAGGACAGTATACGAACACCATAAGATATCACGCCTCTTGCACCCTGTCGAGAGGATCACACTGCATGTCTCGTTTCGGTGAGGAAAGATAGGGGAATGGAGAGAGAGAAAGAGAGAAAGAGAGAGATAGAGCCAGAGAGAAAGGGAGAAAGAGAGAGGGCTCTGTTCACTGCGGGGTTCCTTATGAAGATACACTCTTTCGCATGTGTATATATGTTGAACGAAGGTATAAATCCCTTTTGAACGGGAGCCAGTAAACATCAGGCATTGAGGAGGGTATACGCCCTCGGCTAATCCATCCCTGGACACGTTTAACACGATCATGTCGAAAATCGGATTTAGTCTATTGTGACGATTCAAAAGAATGACACCGATCTTTTTCTTTTTCTTTCTTTCTCTCTCTTTCAAACCCTAAACTATGCGGTACTTTTACTTTTACTTACCACTATACGCGTTACACAGTAGTTTATTTAGAAAGCCATACCTACTCTCTTGACAAGGATGATTATAAAATATTTGAATAAAAATAAAAAAAGAAAGGAAAGGAGGAAAAAAGAACTAATTGCGAGAAAGAGAGACAGAGACAAAGCTATGATTACTTCGATAATTATTCTTCTGCATGGTGTTCTATCTCGATGATTAAAAAAAAAAAAAAAGAAATATATATATATATGTGCGATTATAAAGATAATTGTTCTTTCATATCACCAGACATAAAGTGTATTCTCGAAGCTGACAAACAGATCTACTGTTGTTTAATACCGGATATAGGTATATATATATATATATATATATATATATATATATATCTAAGTACGAGTTCCAATACAATACTTACATTGAGTCCTTTAACTGTAGTGGAACGTCCAAGGAAGTACTGTTAGAGAGATACTAAAGAACAGAGTGCACTTTCGAAAATCTCCTGACTAGTCTCTTCCCTGTCATGAAAATACCTTGCGGACGGTGAATACGAGTGGATAGGAGAGGAAAGTAAGGGAAGAATAAAGAAAGACAGAGAGACTACGCTAGATGGAGAGAGAAAGAGAGATTAGTATGAGAGACAGAGAGAGAAAGAGAGAGATAGTGAGTACCTCGTAAAAGGAAAACGGAATCGAGGGTAAGTCGGAGCGTAGCCATTTTGTCTGTTTAGTTCCACACGGAGACACCCGATGTATGGACGCCGCCGTGCGTATAATCGCTAATGTTCAAACCCCCTTATCCATCCAACCTAAGGGTGGAATGTTCGAGGACAAAGGTGAGCCTTTCGCTAATCTCGTAGGTAGCTTCGCTCTCTTCTCATCTCATTTCTTTCACGACTTATTTCTCTTGAATATTCTTTAAAACGTCATCGATTGTCGTCGTCATCGTCGTCGTCGTCGTCGTCCTCGTCATCGAGGCGAAATCATTTTTACAAATTTTGTTTCTTCTTTTTTTTTCTTTTTTTTTTTTGTATTTGCGTCTATTTCTTTTTTCTTTCTTTTTCTTTTTTTTTTTTTAGAGGGACGGAGACGGACTGTGGAAGGAGCAAGGACGGAAAGGGGAAACGTGTAACGGGAAGAAAAATCGTATACGGGACGAGTGTCGCTCGAGAGGGGTTCCCTCCACTTTGTTTTTGCGCCTTTAAGAGCGGCCCTTTTGTGGGAAAATTTCTTGTGTTACCTACTCCATGAAAATCAACTCGATTCATGTCACTGTGATCTTTTGGTTCGCCGAATACCTCCTACCTTTTATTCGCACGAATTGGCCTTTTGCAAAAGAGGATGTTTCTCGCATTAAACCAAATGAACATCCTTTGAAGGTGAATTCATAGTCAATATAAAGGATCCCCTTTTTGAGATCGAAAATGCATAATACTATTTTTGTTTGTTGTCATTGTTGTTGTTGTTGTTATTGTTGTTGTTGTCGAAGGGAAATCTTTTTCTTATCTTCTTTTTCTTTTTTTTTTTCTCGTCTCTTTTTCGCGATCAATCCAATAGAATTTGATCAATAAGAAACTTGAATCGTTTTTATCGGTTTATCCTAAATGATAAGGTTACATTCGTTTCTATGAGAATTGACATACGTCTTACTCGTCTTGCTGTCGACACATACAGATGATAACTATCTCGTCTTCTGTTTCGAAAAGGTCCGAAGACGAAGAGTGTCCCTCGGTCGATCCGTTTAGCCATCAGAAGAGTAGTAGGTACTCGTCTCTGGTCGCCGTCGGCCTCTGATTGTCCTTTATTGGGTTAAATTGAACTTCCTTCTCGTGATACGCGGCTCGCATCAACTCACTCGCTCTGAGTAGTTGCTTAGCTCTTAAACATCTGTGTAGGTACGGGGTGTTCTTAAAGTACTTTATCATTTACGCATATATTCAACCCAATTTTATTCAAATTTCAATGCATTTTTATTTTAAGGCTCTTAATACATAATTGATCTTACGAAACAAAAAAAAAATATTTACGGAAAGGATTATTCTCCTTGTTATGGAGAAAAGAATGCCATACCTTTTGTCATCTGCAATTTTATCAAATAAAACGTGTGGATAGCAATTTAAAAAAACAGAGAGAGAACAATAATAGTAACAAGAACAATAACAACAACAACAAGAAAAACAACAATAACAGTAGCAACAACAACAACAACAAGAATAATTAATAATCATAATAATAACAATAGCAGAGAATAATTTATTTAAAATATTTTCCATGTTAAGTTTATTCGAAATTCAAATGATATATCAATGGAATTTGATTAATACCGATAACGCGTGAGAATTAGAATCGTAATTTTCTGACACCCCGTAGATTACAACGCCAGAGAGAGAGACAGAGAGAGAGAGAGAGAAAAAGAGAGAGAGAGAGAGAGTCATACGAGCTTAAGAGTTAAGAGTTTGGGTTTGCGCTGCGCAACAATTCGCGAGGGGGCGAACCAAGAGTGAGGAATTCAGAGCGGGTAAATACGGTGGGCGGATTAGTCTTATACGTGTGGAGAACGCGATCCAAGCGACCTGTGAACTGCACATAATCGCGTCAAAGCCAACGCTTTACTGTAGTTACTCTCTTCTTCATTTCAATCTTTATTATTTCATGTTCTAATATTTCGTCTGCGAATATTACTCTATCCAATTCCAAAAGGATTAGAGATTATTTTGAAATCAATTCGATAACTGATTAATCGATTGATACGATTGATTCGATTAGAATGAAAAATTATAGTTCGTAAGAAGGAATTAACGATGAGATGATCAGTTTTAAATCGATTCACAAATTTTTTCATATTATAAAAGACTTCTATTCTGATGAATTATATTGATGAGAAAATTGAAATTTGTATCAACATTAATTTAATTAATAATCGATTAGAGATTATTCATGACTCTTTATTTATATTCTAATTGTACGATATTATTGAAGGACTTATCTATCATGAGTGAAAAAAAAAATGATTTAAAATTCACTTCAAAGGTTCTCGAAGAAATACGTTATCGAAGGTAACAATCGGATTACAAAATATGCCATATCGGTTGAGAATCTCTGCTTGAGGGAATCGTACTGATAAGAATGAATTATGCAGATGAATGTTGCGGCGATGTCGCCGATGTATCAAACCGACTCAACTAGCTCATTCTCCTTCGTTATCTATTCATTGACGAGGCCGACATGCGCGACGTGATTGTGGACCAGAAATCCGGACTGTTCCCATGTTCCACTTATGGCATTTGGTCCAATCGCACGCGTCTGACTTTAGACGATGTCTGATAAGTTGGTAGTAGGGCTCGTGCTTATTCCGTACTTCCTCATGACTCGGAAGTTTAACATCTTTTAGAAACATTCATGAAGTATTAAAATTAAATCTTCAAAACGAAAGTACGATGACTTCCATCGAATGAAATAACCAGAAAAGTTCGTCGACTCGAACTTTTATACTTAACGAGACATCGATTAACAGCCGATAATGAGTTAAGATTAAAAAAGAAAAGAAAGGAAAAAGAAGAAATATCGAAGACGGTTGGGACCGATTATTAGCATAATTATCCAAAGGAAGTTATAAAACTCTTACAAGCGAACCAGCATACGTGTACGAATCACGTGCACAACTTCACGATTTTCAACCGAGATAATCTTGGGATATTCTTCTGAAAAATGAAAATCTTTGCTAAGTTTTACATCGACTTTAGCTGTGCCGGTGGCCTCAGCTTAATGACGCCGCATCCGGGAGGCTGTATAGGACATTGTACCTCGCAAAAAAGGACCTTATAACACGTTCACAGCTGGACCCGCATTCTGCGTTCCCTCAGCCTTGCGCTCGTCGCTTCTCACTTCGACTGGAAGAGCCTGATCCATTAACGACTTGCCTCTGTGAACATTAATAATCCAACAGCACTTGGTAGGATAAGAGAAAACATAAGATTTTGCAAGGTATCAGCCTTGAACCAATGTCGTCTAAACTCTGACGTAACAAAACTATATCCTCCGACTTCCTGAATTTAATGGTCCACAAGCTTTCTCACCGATCTACTATACCGAATAACCATCCATATTATTTTTTTCTTTTTTTTCTATCATTAGGAAGATAAAAGATAAGATTCTTGTCTTTTCCTTGTCGACAGATGGTGAACGGTTCGGACTGGTCTTTTGAACTCCTTTCGTAACTGTCCATACCACTAGATATATATATATATATATATATATATATATATATATATATATGTATATATATATATACACACAAACATAGACGCACATATATACTTATATATATAGATTGTTAATTATAAAATAAGGACTACTACGTTTGACTTAAAAGTCAATTTATTTCGAGCCATCACGATCACGCACAAATGGAATTACGCTATATTATATTTCTCTCTTTTTTCTATTCAGGGCTGCAGAAGTCTGTGGTTCGATTTCAAAAAAAAAAAAAAAAAAAAGAAAAGAACAGAAAAAAGAGCGAAAAGAAATGAGAGAACGAAAAAAAAAAAAGATACAAAAAGGACGAAAAAGTAAAAAAAACAAGAAGGAAAAAAAAGGAAGAAAACAAAAGCAAAAAAGAGAAAGAAGAGGAAGAAAGAGAAAGAGGCAACGAAAAAAAAAAAGTATTATATACTATCGGGCGCCCCGCTGCGAAATGTTTCTCACCTTGTCCATTCATCCAGACACGAGTTACGTTGTCTTCCGTCGCATAGTGAAAGGAAAAGAGGAGGAAGTTAACGAAGGGAAGAGAAGTAAACGAATGAAAAGAAGAAGAAGAAGAAGTAGAGGAGGAAGAAGAAGAAGAAGAAGAAGAGAAGGAAGAGACGGCAGAGAATAGAGCGTACAATCACGATGAGTGGCGGCCCTGAGGTGCGAGTTGCGAGTGGAAAGGCTCCCGGGCTGCCAACCTAATAAAGCAATTTGTCACGGTTGTCGTCCGAATGCCAGCCATACATTAACACACAATCTCGCCTCTGAGAGAATCGAGCATCTTCTGTCTCTGTCTCTCTCTCTTTCTTTCTCTTTCTCTTTCTCTTTCAAACTCACCATTGGATCATATTCTTCTTCTTTCTCTTTCCTCGTGTCACCGACTTTCATTCTTCTCTACGAAAGCCGATCGACGATGCTTTCGTAACGACGAATAAATCATGATCGAAAGGCTTCTGGAAATAGTCCGACTACGGTCTTAGATCGGGGTCTCTATGGATCGGCTAATTACTTTGTAATTCCATTCGATCGACTTCCACTCTCGAGTTAAATTGCTATTTCATCTTAATCTTCTTCTTCGTTTCTACTAGTCATCATTTGGACAATTTAGAGACGTAGTTAATCATCGTTAAAATTTATTTAATATGTATTCTTCTTCTTCTTCTTCTTCCTATTCTTCTTTTCTCTTCTTTTCTTTTTTCTTTAATTCCTTTTTTTTTTCTTTTTGATTCGGACTCACTTTATTATTACATTTATTGCAACGCTCATGTTTAGGTCTCTAAAGTCTACGAACTTAGTCCGTTAACTCTCCAAAAACATTGTTATTATTTTTCTATCTTCTATGCCGAGTCACCAACGATCTTTCTCTCTCTTTCTCTCTCTTCTTCTTCTTCTCTCTCTCTCTCTCTCTCTCTCTCTCTCTCTCTTTCTTTCTTTCTCTTCAAGACTATTACGTACTTTTTGCATGGACGACCCTGAAAGAAGAAGAAGAAGCCACTGCTCGAAGGATGAACGCGTCTCTGAACTTCCTCGAGTACGATGCCGCTGTAAAAGCGGCTGAGGTTCTGCTGGTTCTTGCTACCGGTGAGAGGCAGCACTCAGGAGGTGCGGGACATCCATGATTGATGGATCCTCGCTCCGAGTGGTCCCCGACGAACCAGATGGGACTCTCTCCTCCACCGAACGTTCGTCTTTCTGCTTCTCTCTACTTCGTTCCTTCGTTCGTTCCTTCGTTCGTTCGTTCGTTCTTCTTCTTCTTCTTCTACTTCCTTTCCTTTTTCTTCTTCTTCTTCTTCTTCTTCCTCTTCTAATTCTTCTTCTTCTTCTTTTTCCTCTTCTTCTTCTTCTTCTTCTTCTTCTTCTTCTTCTTCTTCTTCTTCTTTACTCCGACAAGGCGAGCGACTTTCTAATCAAGAATTATTGGTCACACTTGGCTCCTGTTCGCCAACAAAGGCGCCAGTAAGAAATTTAACTTGTATTAATTCTATGTAATTTTGTGAAGAAATTTGAAAAGAGAAGAGATAAAAAAGAAAAAAAAATGAAAGAAGAAATACATTCTCCCTTAATGATTTATTAAATCTTGAAAGGCTAAATCTTTTGCTAAATTTGCTTATAGCGGTGCGTATTATTATAACTTTCATTATATAATCGCAAGATTATTCTTAACAGTTGCGTTACTTCCATAATATTAAAACTAAATTACACGAATGATCTGAGATTCCTTAATGAATAAAATCAGCGTTGCCCGGTTATTAAGTTTTTTAACAACATTTGAAACACGATTCGTACGAGCTAAAATTTCATTCATAGCTTTCAAGTATGGAATATGTATATATATATATATATATATATATATATATATATATCTATATGTATATACATTACATATATTATAAGAATGGACTTCATAAAGACTAACATTTTGAATAGTCGAAAAGAATAGCTATTAACCGTTCATAGTCATGAATAGTCAATCTATGAGAGTTAAGCCAATACGCCAGGGTGAGTTTCGTAAAGTTGGCTCAGATCCATAGCCACGTCGAAGTCTTTCGAGTTCAAGGCCATCGTCTCATGGAGAGTCGCATGTCCAAGGAAGGAGCGACGATGTATCGGCGTTCGGCCACATGGTGAATTAAGGGTCAGCCCATTACCGATTTGACCTCGGATGACCCGGCAGTGTATACGGAGCTGCTTGCGTGCCGCTTGATTCAATTAACCCTACGACACACAAACACGCACGCATACACGCGGTATACTCTTCGTACATATGATAAACGTCTGTGCACGTGTGCGATTCGTTTGAAAGCTCGGCCGATATCAAATTAATCGTATATATATCTTCTTATTCGGTAAAGGTTCATTCGATATTCCTTGAAATTCGATTAAACTGTAGTTAGCAAAAGTAACCTTCTTCATTTATAACCACGAAACTTTCCTTAATGAACATGTTAGAAATATATTTACACGTTGTTCGTGTTCTTAACAAGGTGCGGTCAGGATACCTACTTACTTACTTACTTACTTGCTTACTTACTTACTTACTTACTTACTTACTTACTTACTTACTTATCTTACTTTGAGAAGTCCCTTCGTAAATTACCTACGAAACAATCTCTTTCTTCTTCTCTAATCGACATTACGATCTCTATATTTCAATGAGGAATTAAAAGAGAAGATTAAACAACCCTTGCAAAGAGCCAATTTCATTCTACCTTTAACTATTTTTACAGTATCGCGTTTCTCCCTCGGTCATATTCGTTCCCTCTGGCCGAGATTAACGCACTACAAGTGGACCTCTCGACTTCTATCGCATCAACGCATTTGATAAGAGGCGAGGTTACCGGGTGACCAGTCAACAGATGCGGCCAATTGCTTGGACTAATGTCATTCCGTCGTTGAGAGCTAAGCCGAGAAGTTATATACAAAACATCTATGCTTCTGTCTGCAAACATGAATTAAGAATAAAATTTGAATTGTTCGAAAATTTTCAATCATTTTTTAAGAATACATATAACTCGTACACCTAACGTTGAACATTTTATAGATCCATCTTCGAAATCGATTGAATTACAAAGCATAGATGTTTATGTGTGTAAATACGAATTAAGAATAACATTGAAATCGTTCGAACAATTTGATAATTTTTTTTTTTCGAACATATCTTAGTCGTAATCAAGTGCTAACTTGTATCTGAATATATTTTGTTACTCGATTTTGAAATTTATTGAATTATTATAATCGAAACCTTTCGAGACTCATTCGAAATTGATTTCTTTACTTTCTTTCGAGATTCCCTTTGAAGTTTCTCTCGTGGATGTCGAGAGTACTCGTTAAAAGGAATGTCGCAAGTCGTTTCTTCGCCAAGCCCATCGCGAGACTGTACTCGACTACGCAACTTTGAGTCTTTCTGTAATCATTCGAATACCTATTTACGTATACTTTCGTATACACATACGTGTGTAAGTAAGTATATACATATAGGTAGAATATATGAACGTATGAAATTATCCTTTTTTTCTTTTCTTTTTTCTTTTCTTTTTTCTTTTCTTTTTTCTTCTTTTCTTTTTTCTTTTTTTTTTTGTTTTGGACTTGCTTGCTATGCTACAAGCGTAATTATAATTTCAAGTTTTACGAGCGTCGAGGAAGTGCAGTGTTGAGTGGTACCATGCACAACGATCATGAATTCAAAAGAATATTTCGAGCTGATTCTTTGTTAAAGTTTTTCGTGTACGATTACATTGTATCTTGAGTAAGTATTAACAGGTATAGTCATTTATTCGAAGAACCTACTACACCATTTTCGTACTAAACACTTTTTAACTAGCTCGAATCATAATTTAGTCGAGAACATAATTTTGAATTATAACGTGCCGATTAGAATATGATTTTAACGTAGGTATAAAAACGTGTTTTCTTTCTTTTTCTTTTCTTACGATTTATCCTCTTTCCTTTTATTATGGATTATCCTACGATTCCACTTGGAACGATCGTTTTATTCATTGATCATGCTTTGAATCGTGAACCGGTATCACGATTTATCCACGCGTCCGAACATGATGCAAATTCTATCTGATATTCGTCTGTCTGTGTTTTCCT
Source organism: Vespula pensylvanica (assembly GCF_014466175.1). Lineage (NCBI taxonomy): Eukaryota > Metazoa > Arthropoda > Insecta > Hymenoptera > Vespidae > Vespula > Vespula pensylvanica. The sequence continues at coordinate 1,495,035 of NC_057703.1, forward strand.
GAAAAACGTTTATGTATATATATACATATATGTATGTATATATAAGCAACAGAGAGCGTTTCCAATGTATTCCTGCCATAACTATCGCGTGACTTTCCTTTATTTTACCCTATGGATGCCATTCTTCCGCGATTACGACAATAAAATTAATCTATCGTATCGCGGAAGGGATCGCGATCGGGTCGGGTTCTTATCGACGAAATGGCATCCGTTTCAATGCTATATTATATCCATGTTTAAAATAGAAATGTCTAGGAAATCGATCTCGTGTAGATACTTATCCGAATTTTTTTTTTATATTATTTTATATCTATCCCATATCTATCATCAGTTCAAAGGATAAATTAATATCGAACAAATGTTATATCTTGATATTTAAACAATATTTCTTATTATAGAGTAACAATCTTTCTCGAAATATATACTAATTTTATCAAACAATTTAGATACCTAATTTTCTAACTCTATTCTTCTTAAGAAAAATTAATTCTTCCTAATCGTCATATTGCAATTTATCATTATCTATACCTAACAATAACGATCTAATTGATAAATATAATTTCAAGTGGATATAATTTTGAAAAGGAATGAAAGAGCACTTAGATGTTCGATCGAAATTTTTCTTTTTTATTTATTTTCTTTTTTTTTTTTTTTTTGAGTGAACGAACAACTCGATTAATCCGTCAATCGAACAACGTGCGAAACGATTGAAGTTTACTTCCCATCATCAGTCGCGTTTTCACGCTCGTGCAAGCACCGATCGCGGATCGTATGTGAAGCTTTGAACCACGTTAGAGCTGTGATCCTCTCCACTCGACACGTTCAACAGGCCACATTAAATCACCCTCGTCTTACGTCGCGTTAGGGTCAGAGAGAAAGAGAGAGAAAGAGATAGATAGATACAGAGAGAGAGAAAGAGAATACGCACCGACGTGTAAGTACTTGATTTTCAGTCGTTCGACTCTTTGCCATTCGAGTCTAATTGGATTTATGTCCGACACGAGTTATCTCACTGAGTAGTAAGGGTGGTGACCTTAACGTTCAACGTAACTTAAAGTTGCTTAAAAGTACAGGATGACGCAAAAGTCGCTAAGTGGGGCCAAAACTTCTTAAGGCTTGTGTGTGATATTGCAACGTGAAAAAAAAAAATAATTAAAGAAGATTAAAAAAAAAAAGACAATTGATTTCCAACCGTGAAAACTTTTATCAATGATCTCTTATCAATTCGAAGGAATTGTGCCGAGATATTTTATACATATTAGATCAAAAATTACGAGTCAGACTGATAGTTCATCGTTATTAATGTAAGCGATTAATTATCAAGCTACGAATATTCGTTTCGTTATTTCATTGAAAATTAACAATAATACGACCGAGATTTATCTTGATGTATATTTCATATTGAAAATTGAGTTCGTCTATTCGACCACAAAAACTTCGTTTCTTAGATCGCATTAGTCTGATCTATATAAGCTATTTGAACTGGAAAGAGAAGGATTAAGCTTAAAGACAACATAGAGAAGAAGATGAAGAATAAGAAGAGAGGATTTAACGGAGATAGAAACAGAGATAGAGAGAGGGATAGAGTGAGAAGTAGAGGGAGAAAGAGAGAGAGAGAGAGAGATGTCGGAGAAGAGGGTGGAGCTTTGATTGGTCCATTGAAGACACGTGCTGGCAACCCCCGACGTTGGGCCAGCCCTCTGGCCGTGCATCTCGTTACGAACTCATTCAGGAACTCCAACGTCGCCAATGACGGAATCAAGTGGGATTGTTAACAGTGCCACCGTAGGTGGCTATAAGAGAAAGAGAGAGAGAGAGAGAGAGAGAGAGAGAGAGAGAGAGAGAGAGAGAGAGAGAGAGAGAAGAAGCGATCTCTATCGCTGATCCTAATGACAATGACGATATAATCAGATAGGATAATTCCCTGTGCATGATCGCTATAATCATTCCTATCTCATTCTTTGTATCTTTTCTTTTTTCTTTATAAATAGATTTATTCGTATTAATTTTGTTTCATAGCAAAGTAAAATTGATAAAATGAGAGATAAAAGAGATATATGGATACTGTTTTAAAGTCTAAAAGGGTACTCGAAGAAGGAAATGATGAATGAAGGAATAAGAGAATGAAAGACAGAGTGAAAGGGTTGAACAATAGAATTGTTGTTCCTATTGGTAATTATAATATTATTAGAATTTATTATAATAATTGAGTTATTCAACGATGTCTTTAAGGTTGAGATGTTTGTACCCTCATAATTTCCTCGTAAATCGAATAATCCAATTACTTAATAGTGTTGTACTATGATAACCATTGTAAAATATACATATATATATATATATATCTTGATCAAATGAAAGTGCATAGAAGTAGAAGAAGAGATCTTTTTTTTTTACTTCGTAATAAAATATGTTTCCATTGACAATGATAGCTATATCAGAGAGAATAATTATAATAATCAAACCATTCATCTCGTAAAAGATCTTCAAGATTAATGTGTTTATCCCCCATCTTCTTCCTCCCACCCTTGTATTATTTCCCCGTAAATATAAAATAATCCATTTATTCAAAACAATTACATCACATAAACTCTCAAGAAATATACGTATTTACTTACCTATCCATCGATACAATTTCAAAGACAAAATGCAAAAAGAATGAGCAAAAAGAGACTCTTCCTTTCTCTTAAAAACGTAAATGTAAATATAGTCTATAATTGTATTATTGATAATTCGACTTTACATGATAGTAATTCATAAAATAGAAGTTATATATAGCTTTGATACAGTTTTAAGGTCGATTGAGCCAGAGAAGCTTAAAGAAAAAAAAGAAGACGAATAAGAGAGAAAGACAGAGAGACAGAGAGAGACAGAGAGACACGGAGAGAGAGAGAGAGAGAGAGAGAGAGAGAGAGAGAGAAGCAGAGAGAAAGAGAAAGAGAGATTGTCGACGTTCTCATGTGTCCCTACGAAGTCGATCGGCCCCGTTTGTTCGAGCGAGCATGTGGGCCAACAATGGCCACTTCGGTAGCAGCCGCGACGCACTTCACTTCGTCCATTATTCCGTACACGTTTTCATGTGGCCACGGGTGCTGCTGCTGCTGCTACGTCGAGGAAACAGAGTACGAGGGGGATGGATGAGGAAGCAGAAGGACGAGGATGAGAATGAGGAAGAGGAGAAGGAGGAAGAGGAGAAGAAGGAGGTGGAGGAAGAGAAGGATGGTTGAGGAAGGAGAGAAAAAGAGAAAAAGAGAGGGAAGTAGGGAGGTAGGGAGAAGCAAAAGGGGGTTGGGTATTCCACTGCCAACAACACCGGCCTCGAGGTGCACCAAGGGTTCTCAACAGTGCCGGCCAACGTTTGAAAGAATCTCAAGTACACTCCATGAAATTCGCTACGCTTTTTAAGTAGCGACGGCTCGCCGACTTCGCATGGCGCTACCTGCGAGAAACCGAGACAAACTTCGAGACGAAAAGTCGAAGTCAGTCGAGTTCGAAACAACTACAAGCGCGATTTCGAGAAGGAGAAGGAGAGAGAAACGAAGGGAGGGTTCCACTTTTTTTTTCTTTAAATTTTTCTTTCGTAATTCTTTGTTAAGAGAGCTTTGTATTATAATGTAACAGTGGCCGTTATCGATCGTATTGATTTTGTTCGTTGTTAAAGAGAATATTCGAATTATTTTCATTCTTGGGAAGTTTACTTTAATGGAGATATTTTTTTTCGACATAACATCCGATCGATACGATTGATCGATTTGTAGGATTTAGATAATATTTATGGATATCGATTTTTGAAGAAATCTTACTTGGATTTTATTATACCTATGTATTATATCTGTAGACACACACACACATTTATATATATATATATATGATCAAGATACTCGGTAACTATTTCTTTCTTAAACTCAGTACCATTCGACCCTTGAACTCTCTCTTAGAGTTCTTCTTTAGTTCGGCTAGAGGTGCGGGTACGGATGTGAAAGAGAAACGTACGAACGTACATACATTCGTTGGTACCCGGGCGAAGGGTGAAACAATAAGCGACGAACGACAATGAGAGTTTAAGTGGCGACCTCAATGATATCAACTGCACGCTGGAATAGAATTCAATTGAATTGAAGGAACAGCAAGAGGGGAATTCTCTTTCTCTCTCTCTTTCTCTTTCTCTCACTCACTCCTTTTATTCCTTTTTTCTATCCCTCTTTATCTCTCGATTCGATTCATGTTTTCTAACTACTTCGTCGTTAGAAAGTTTTGGCGCTCTTCGTTCGACATTAGTCACATCCACGTACTTTTGTCCCAACTTTTTTTTTAAGGCGTGATACGCCGTAGTTTCGTTAACAATAAAGAGACAATTACACCAAGGACACTGCTGACTTATTACCGACAATAACGATCCAACATCTTACACCAGTATCAACAAAAAACATTGTAAATAATTTTATATAAGATTTGTATTATGTTTCTTTCTTTGTTATTGGTAACTAAACATAACACGTAGATACTCTGTATAGATACTCTGTATGTCTTTGTACGACTTTGACTAGTTAAACAAGGTGATATACGATGATACATAGGTCAACTTTGTAAACAACATAGCGACTCAGTCGTCGAAGGACATTCCAATAGATTAGACGTGTGAAAGATAATTCGCCAGTCGTTCTCTCTAAACGTTTTATATATCGTTATATCTCATCGTAATTTCATATAAGAATTCTATCACATTCATTTCGTTTTTACTTATTAATTAATCATGACACGTAACACGCATGTTAAAATTTTATATTTGACTTTAACTTGATTATAACCAAGGTGGTATGTACGACGAAATGCAGGTCAACTTCGTTAACAACAGTCACGAGTCAGTCGTCGAAGAACGCTCAGCTGGATTAGACCTGTGGAATATATAAGGTATGTTTTATAATCGTTTTATATCATTTATATGAAATAGCGATTTTATACGAATTTTCGTAATATATCTTTTCCGTTTCTACTTCGATGCGTAATAGATTTTATATGATTCGTAATATTTTATTTGGGTGTCTTTGTTATGCCTTTTGTAAGATGTATACAAATCAAGATCACCTTCGTAACAACAATGACTCAATCTTCGAAAGACATTCCAATATATTATATATATTAAACGTAGATATTCTTTATTGCGTATTAATCGTATTTTTATTAGTTCTCTCAAACGATTTTATATACCATTTTTGATTATTAATTATTTCTTTATCTACGAAGACTTTTCAAGGAGCTCACGCATAGGAATATTTAATTTTATATATATATACATATATAAATATATATATATGTTAATAATTACAATTATCTTTCTCTCTGCGATTCTAATATAATTCTTTCAGAGCAATGATCCACGATTTAACGAATCAACCATACGTTCGTCTTAATCTCGAATACCATCTTCGTCACATATTTATTGTTAAGTTTATATATGTCTATATATATATATATTTATGTATATATATATATATATATATATATATATATAGTCCCAACGACGTTGTTGCATAATTAATAAAATGCTTGATACGCCGACGTGTGGCTACAAATAGGGATAGCATGCGGCTAATTCATCGTAGCGAGCGATCGCACGATTACGATTTCATTGCACGACGTTGTGAGTACACTTTCGTCGCACCATCAAAGGATAAGGATAAAGATTTGCGAGCTTAATTAATGCTTACCTCGTAAAAGAGATTTATAATTACGATAATGTACGTGGGAGAGGCTTTTCATAATGACCGAGTTATTTCAAGATTATCGACATAGAAAAAAGTCGAGCTTGTGAAAATATTAATTTCTTCGTTTTTTTTTTTTTATTTCCTTTTTTCTCTTTTCTCTTTTTACTTTATATTATTATTTTCTTATCATTTCTAATGGCATTTTATCGCTTATTTTATTCTTCTTTACTTTTTGTATTTTATTTTTGTTGGTGATATAATTTATTCCACAAGCTATCGATTAATTTATTTGTTATTAATTATTTTCTTGTTTATAGTTAATGCATATATATATATACATATGTATATATGTATATATGTATATATATGAATTTTACATCGAAGCCTAAGCTGGCGCCATCTACTCGTACATGAACGAACCAAAAGCAGAGTAAAAGAGCTTCGAAATCGGTTCGTGCCGTTTTAAGACCTCCCTCGTCTGATTTAGGGTGTCCCATAAATCAACTTTACAGAGTGATCGCGTGTAAAACGTATTACGCTCGATTTTCCTCCTTTCTCGATTAACTCGACTGTCTATAATCGTTCTGAAGTACTTTTGATAAACGAAAATGAGATAGATTTCTTCGTTTGACTAAGGAAATCATTCGAAGAGTAATAAATCATTTGTTTCTCGTTTCAAAACATTTTATTATTGATTTGTTTTAGTTTACATATATACCTATACACACACACACACATATATATATATATACACACGTATAAAAACGATTACACGTCTAATATATTATTTCTTATATTTTATTTAATCTAATATAAGACGAAAATATATCTATATTCGTTCTTCGTTGAATATATTTATTTTTTGCGTTATTTCTAATATTTTAAGACGAAAGTATATTTATTGATAAGACAAAATATAAACATATACTTAGGATTAGATATTGATATATAATCGACTTATAAAATAAATATCAAAGTTCTCTTTCAGTAATTTTTTTGTTTTACTTATTAATCAACCCCACAGCTGGGGCGTCATGCGTTTGAAAAAAAAAAAAATGGGAAAAAAAGAAATAAATTAGTTGAGATATCCGAACGTATCTGAAACGATTTTTTTTTTTTCAACAAGTCGCTTCTACGAAAGAAGAGAAGTGAGGAGGAATTGACGGAGGAAAAAACACATGGGATAGTAAGTATATCCTAATAGTAAAAATCTTATGGGTGGCAAGAAACTAAAGACAATTTCATTTTCGTCGTAAACGTCGTAGATCGTAAAAGCTGGCAATGCGTGTTCGAAAGAATGTCAAACGTTTCTCGGGAGATACGTAAACGTACACATATATATACACAGTTAAAGGACTGATCTGTCTCTCTCTCTCTCTCTCTCTCCCTTCTCCTCTTTCTCTTTCTCTAACTTGTTTGATCCATTCCTATTGTGAACATTGTGAACTAGTAGAATCTCCGATTAAAAGTCCAAGACTTTTGAGAAAACTTGCTTGGATGGATCATCCACCGATGGAAAGGACCAATGACCGATCGAGAACCCATGGAAGGAGCCAATCGTACCATAGGAACGTTAAGTATCCAAGACTCTTGGTAAAAAGCATCAAACGATGCCGCCGTCCGACGTTCATGGAAAACTGCATGCATTCACCCTCTCTCTTACACACCTTGTATCCTCCTACATTTTTTTTCTTTTCTCTCTCCCTCTCTCTCTTTCTTTCTTTCTTCGTTCGTTCACCGTTCACTGAACAAACGAAAAACTACTTAGTTCAATCCAAATTTTCGTACCTGAAAACAGAGAAAATTTTATCAATTGACGAAAAATGAATAACGTTTGACATTAGATTCGAAATTCATCAATTTGATGGATTAGTTTAATTAGTGGAAAAAATGCCACTTCGTTTTGTTTATAATATCAATTCGTTTTGTTTTGAATCAATTCTGAATTAATATACATACTCATATCTTGACATTAATCCGAGTCAACGATGAATTAATTAAAAATAATATTTATAACTTTTATAATACTAAGCGAACACGAAATCTCGATAATATTCGTCAAATCGAACGGAGCTTACATAAGTCGGGCCTTAATAACGAACGAGTAATTTAGTGATAAGGAAATATTTTTTTATCATAACCAAAACCGCAACCGTGATCATGATGTATTATTTAAATGTCTTCCGGTAAGAAGAAGAAGAAAAAAAAATAAAACGGGGAAAAAAGAAAAAAGGAAAAAAAAATTAAAGACCATAGAGAAATCGTGCGATTAAATGGAGTACAGTTTTATATACCGGATAGTTCGTGGTAATAATTAAAGTCGATTAAGTTATTTATTTTTATTATCGTTAAGCTTTTACAAAACCCATTGAGCGTTCCCAATCTCATTTAATTTTCTTGGTGGAAATTCCCCCGTTAACATTTTATACGTGATTTCATCGTTACGCGTGTTGTCTATAACGCACCAGTTTTCTTTCTCATAAACATTGATTTCTTCTGTCATTTATAATAGACCGAGTATTATATATCATTTGTTATGTAAAAGGTATTAAAAGGAAAAAAGTTCAAATATGCGTTAACTATTATTCTCATTTTTTTTTTTTTTTTTATTAACTATCTTTTCCGCACACGAACATCATAAATTATAAATTCGAACGATATACATTGGGTCATTTAAAAATTCTTAAGTGATTTAAAAAAGATCAATGATTATTTTTTGAGAGCTTTCGAGCGTAATTTCTTTCTTTTTTCTTTGGATTGTAAAAGTATAAACTTACGGAATTTTTTGCCTATCTAGGAACTTTTAGTCTAACTTGTGTATGTAATGTATGCGTGTGTGTGTGTGTGTATACATATTTTTATGGGAATGTAAGTACACCTTGGGATCTTCAACGACTGCATTCTTGCCGTCGCATCCATCATGTGCATGAACCAACGTAAACTCAAAGAGGATTACTGAAATAAAGACAAACGATACGATTAAAAAAGAAGATTAACTACTTTTTATTACGACGACACGTAATCATCCTTTAGAGAATTTGTATTTTTCTATTAGTTTATTTTGAATCGATAAAATCGTAGTAATTAATTCCAATAATCTAGTAGGTAGATATTATAATATTTATTTTACATGTATCTACATAGATCCTACTGATTTATTGATTGATTTATTTCCTTATTCGTTTTCGTTTTTTTCTATTTGATTTTTTTTGTATGTTTCGTCTCTTCTCCTTTTTTCCATGAATATTGATGAAATTCCTCTTAAAGCGCGTTATTAAAAATAATCGTATTATTAAAATAATTTAAATTAAGTAATACATTGTATTATCGATTTAATCGAGATTTTTAAACGTTGTCGAACAAGTAGATATAGAAATATTTCTCAAAGAGAAAATTACAGGAGGATCTAAGTCAAAGTTGTCTTCGCGAGGGCACGCAACGCATTTTCTGCTTCCCAACGTGTACTTAGCCCTTATTAGTAAATAAAAGAGCGATTATCGGCAAATAAGGGACATTAGGACGCGTATTAAGTTTATTATAGTATTATAGCGGTCGTTCCGAAAGGTAATGGTCTCTAATCCTAATCTCGTTAACGCATATACGTATCTTTTAATTACCATAACGCGAAATCACCTGTGCAGTACGTGAAATCTTAACATACGTATGTGTATAAACATACATATAGGTAAATACATATATATACGTACATATACATATGTATTTATGTAAATAGGCATATCAAAATTATTCGTACGATATCGAATATAAACGTCGAAATTAAAAAAAATATTGCTAACGAACGAATATTTTTTCTGTTTTCTTTTAGTATGACCTTAACAAATTTTTATCTAATAAACGGGAACAAGTGATATACATTTATGTATATATTCTCGTTTCGCACTTTTCTATTTCCATTGGTTATCATCGTTAAGTAACTACGTTGATAAGTTAAAACGCTTATTTCCTCGAGAAATTAGTCGCGATAGGTATAAGTATCCTAAGTATTGTCTCTATTTTTTCGATAAAGTGGTATAGGTTATCCTTTGACGTTTTAAATACTAGATAAGTTTCAAAAGGCGATTGAATTTTTCCGTTTCTTTCGAGTTATTTTTTCTTTTTTTTCTTTCTTTCTTTCTTTTTTCTTCTTCCTTCATCATTTCTTTTCCTCTACGTGCAAATATATCTATTATTTCAAGCAATTTCATTAATTCCTATGTATTAAGTAAATCGAAAATAAAATGTATGTAAGTAACGCAAACTTGTAATTCGTATAATATGTCTCATTTCGTCGTTAGATATTTTTCACTAGTCTAATAACGTTAGAAACTAGTCAACGTACGACTCTTATCACTGAACAACTTATCGCGGTCATTTAATGTCTATCATATATATATATATATATATATATATATATATATATATATATATATATATATATATATTAAATAAGTACTTGTCCCTTGTTTATTTGTCCTTTTTCTCTCTTTATTTAAACACTCAAACTTAAAAATGATGTCAACTCAGTTTTCAAATTACTTTCGAATATGTTTAAAATAATAAATATCTATATTTTGTTGTAGTTAGATCAATCAGATTACGAAAATTTTATGAAAAAAAAAGAAAACAAAAAAGAAGAAAACATGAATAAATATTTCATTCGAAACAAAAATTAAAATAATTTATACAATATATAATACATATATATATTTATATATATATATATATATATATATATATATATATAATATAGGTACAAATTAGAATAATTTCACATTTCAAATATCGTTCAAAACGATATTAGATCATTAAAAGGGAAATGGATCATTATCATTCCATCGTACATTTCATATATTTAAGTATAGTTAGATATAGTTATTTCATTCGAACGAGTTAACATCATGAGAAGAATTTCAAGACAAGAATGTGTTTTGTTACAACGCTCTACGTAACATCTCTTTTCTCTTAGTACAAAAAAAAAAGAAAAAATAAGAAGAAGCTAACACTATAAGAAATGGAGAAAAGAGAAGATCGTATAGATCCGTAGATCATTAGACGTCTTCCGGTTCCGTGGGTAGGTCAAGCATAATATAAACTTAGTAATATAATACAAGACACAAAGCGAAACGTTCATAAACCATATTAAGCAGCACCATAAAATTCTCGTGTATGTACGTATGCTTGATTTGAAATCCCAAGAGAAAAAGAAAAAAGAAAGAAATGAGAATGAAAAAAAAAAGAAAAGAAAAGAAAAAAGAAGAAAGGCGAATCCGGTCTTTCGTTTTACTCATCTTCCCCTCTCGACCCCCACCCTCATCCCACCCTTACACCACGGTTGATCTTTCGCGGCGTGTGTCGTATATATTTATAGAGACAATAAACCGCAATTATGGTCACCATAACCGCCTAACTAGCCGCCTCTACGTCGCGAATTACCAACTTTTTTGAACGATTTTTTTTCAACGATGTTTTTTCTCTCTCTACACCTTCTCCCGATCACTTTTACTCTCGATTCTCAGAAAGTTTCGAAGATGAAAGGACTTAAAAAAAAAAAAAAAAAAAAAATACTTTGGACCAAGGAGTAAACATTTCGTGCGACAAAGATAAAATCTTGATAAAATCTTTAAAAGATCGTCATAGAAAATATCTCTATCTCCCTCTCTTTCTCCCCTTCTCTCTGTCTTTAATCTCTCATAGTTTTTTGTGCTTTTCTTCTTCTTTTTTCTCTTTGTTTTTTTTCTTTTTTTGCGGTACCTGTTTTTTGTTATCACCGTTGTTAGGTTAAAAAAGGAAAAATTCCATGAGTACAGTGACCGACCGCCTAGAGAGATCTCGTTATCGCTTAACGACAGACAGCAACAGCGAATCCGACGAATCAATCTCAGCCTAACGACGAGAGCTCGTTCGAACCAGAAGCAAAGTCAGGAGAGCTACTCTCTCTCTCTCTCTCTCTCTCTCTCTCTCTCTCTCTCTTTCTCTCTTTTTCTCTCATACACTCTTTCTCTCTCTCTCTCTCTCTCTTTCTCTTTCTTTCTGTTTCTCTCTTGCTAAACCTCGTCGGTTCCCTCGCGGCTTCGCTTCGAACGGATTTAATGATTATTACCGCGTCGATGATTGCATCATAAAACAACATATTGCTCTACCTGGAACTCTACGGCAGCGATGGAACTTGGAGCCTAGGTAGCTCGTATAACCTCGGAGGGCGATAATAGAGCTGCCCTCGTTTCCGGTTATATCTATATAATACCACGTAGGAACTATCGTACCAACTATCTATATGTGATTCTGTGTTTTCTCGAATATTTCTCTCTCTCTCTCTCTCTCTTTTTCTTCCTTTTTCGTTTTCTCATTTTTTATTTATTGTTTTTTTCTTTCGTTCCCTTCTCAATCTCTTTTATTCATTTTTTTTTTATATAGATCTTTACGAGAATATCTAATAACTTTCTACATACTCGTTATGATTGATAAATTCCAGTTAGATCATCGGATATCTCATATTTCGTATCTATCTAGCTATCTATCTAACGATTAATAATTTTTATTGTATCGTTAGGTGTATCCTATCTTTTCAAGAGAATTTGAATTTTTTAACTTAATCGTATGAGCAAGGAAAAAATGTCTCCTATCGAATACGTTGAAATTTTCTAATCTGTAATTAATCAATCCCAAGATTAAAATGTGAATATATATAAAAGTTAGATATAGTGGAAAAGTACGATTATGTGTCAGTCTATTAAGAGGACAAACAAATTATCGTTATATTAAGAATTGAAATAACTAATCATACCTGAAAAGATAAAATCGTCATAATGAAATTAACAAATATCGATAGATATAGATGTAATATGTTAAGAAGAGAAAAGGGAGAAGGTGAAAAAGAATATTACACGATGCGTTCAAAATTTCAATATAATAAAATTATTCTACGATAAAATCATTTTATAGAAACTAATCATAGAAAAATTCGATGTATCAAAGGAACATAATTATGTATAAGAATTTTAAGGGGTAGTTTTATAGTTTTTCGAGTCGAACTTCCGATGGTCTATGGTAACGAGGGTTGCGATAGGTTCGCGTGTAAAGTATTCAATTAATTCAGGGCGGATGTTGTCGAGCTACAATACACGGGGTCACGTTCTCAAAACGCGAGAGCGAGCGTGTACACGTTGTGGTATAATTAATGTAAGTTAGAGAGAGAAAGAGAAAGAGTGAGGCAGGGAAAGAGAAAAAGAACGAGAGAGAGAGAGAGAGAGAGGGAAAATGAGTATGTAACAAAGAAGTCGAGGTGTCGAGAGCTTTCTCTCTCTCTCTCTCTTCCTTTTGAATTAGTTACTAGCATGGTCGGTCGAACTTGGTATAGTGATAAAGGGAAGGATGTAAAAGTGTATATGAGAGAGATTTATATATATATATATGTGCGTGTGTGTGTGTGTATAGTAAAGCATTAGGGTTAGTGATAAAACGGGACGACCTTAGAAAAGGGTTTAGTTCTATATATATGTATGTATCTACTGTCTCTTTCTATCATTCTTTCGTTGGAAACATATATGTGCCAAGTCGATATTATATTTATGTTGCGTGTTACGAGTTCAGGGGTAAGACTTTTAACGCTTCGCACAGATCTCTCGGATACACCGAGTAAGTGCGTAAGAACTCGTTGCCAGTGGTATAATCAAGAGCTCGAGTATATTACTGTAATTGTACTGTTTTAATAATACTCGGCGTTTAATCGGAGACCTTTACCAGTTACTATTCTTTGTCTATTCTTTCTCTACTATTGTTAGGACGTGTTACTTTAACGTGTGACTATTATGTATTTGCTTTCTTTTTCTATCTATCATTGTTTGTTTATTTGGAAAACGAGCTTTTTAATTGGAGCATTTCTTTTCTCTTTTTTTTTCGATAGGTGGGGGTGGGTAATAGGAGAAATTTTAAATACTATCAAATTATAGTTGAAATGTATAGTTTAATTCAAGTATGAATGATTTTGTTGTTGATATCGTCGTCTGATGCGTAGATTTTGCGCGGATTTTTTAAATTTGATATCTTTCTTTTTGTTTCTGTCATTAAAGTTCCAAAGTAAGCGTCTAACGCGAAGGGAAATTATTTTGAAAAGTGTGTTTGGTCTTCAATCGAAAGTAATGTTTATGTGAGAGAAGTAGAATGGGATATTTTCGAGCGATCGTAGAAACCAACGCAGTGGCACAAGAAACGGACTAACTGCTAATTAGCATATTCTCGGAATATTTCGGCGGCACGCGATGTTCCGGGCTGCACGGTGTTTCTCTCTCGAAAGACTTTTGCCATCGTTCGAATTCTTGAAGAAAGAGAAAGAGAAACTGGCTTCGTGAAATTTATATTCCTCTTGTTGCGTTACGTGAAAGGATTAATTTTTTTCATTTTTTTTTTTCTGATTTTTTTATATTTCTATTTTTTTCTTAATTTATCAACTTTTTATTAATTTTATCTTTTTATTAATTGTCGCATTTCATCAAGATCAATTTATCAAGATTTTTCGAACGATCTTCACGCTGTAACCAAAATCAATCGATCAATGAAATATTAAATAACAAGACGCATTAATTTTCACTCGACTAATAGTTTCTATCGCGATGATCGCGAATGATGGAAGGAAAAAAAATAAATGATAAAGAATAAAGAATAACAGAAAGAAATAATTTAAAAAAATAAAAAACGTAAAATAAATACGTATGCCACGGAGAAGGTCAAATTGCTCGGGTATAATTATTCTTTCACCGTGGTTCGATTATCGAACCGAGTAATTCGATTTAATTGGACATGGATCTACGTAGAGATCTCTCCTCCTCGATCGAAAGAAATAAGGAACCTCTACTGTGGCACGGTTTACGATCGTTGCGATACTCTAACGATGACAACGTCGGGATGACTCAATCGATGTGAGGAATAATCTTAAATGATCGTCCCCAATATAGCACCTAAGATTTACGCCCCTGCAAACATCTTTCTTCCTACGTAAATATGTAGGTGTATATAAAACATACCTATTTACTATACGTACTTACACTTGTACATACGTAGAAAGGATGGTACGCCATAGTTTCTTAAAGGATAGCATTCAAACTAAAATGAAGTCGAGAGTAAGTAAGTACTTACTTAAGTACTTATATTTCGAAGTCTTTAACAAGAGTGAGAGGGACTGATCTTATCGTGTCATTATGGTCGAGCTATTACGATGATCAGGCTATTGTCCTGTAAGGTGTCACCGTCTCAACCTTTCGATCGATCATCTTAACAACTAAATCCTACCTATCTCTTGAACTTCCTTTTCTGGTGGATGATTTCTCTTTTCCTTTTCTTTTTCTTTTTTTTTATTTTGACTTTTCTCTAGAAGATAAATCTAATACGTCTCTCGACGATATGACGATTAAAAAAAAAAAAAGAAAAAAGAAAGAAAAAGGAAGAAAAATGTTACGCAAACGGAACTTAGTAGTTGAATCATCTATTGTCGTCGAGTAGTAAGTAGCTTCTTTTTAGTAGATTTTTTTTTTTTTACTTTTTCCTTTTTGTTCTTTTCTTTTTATCTCTTTTTATTTTATTTTTTTTATTTTTTTATTCTTTTTTTTTCTGTTAGCATTCTCATGTATCCCTTCTTTTTTTTATTCGCGCAGAACTCGCAAGATCGCAAGTGTCCCGTTTAATCGGAGAGTTTCGAGAAATCGTAAATCGTAATGGGCATCAACTATCTGTAATTACTGTAGATTGCGATGATATCGATTATTATTCGTCCCAAGAGCTTCGTCTTATTTTTCTCTCGTCGTACACTTCTCAATCTCATCTTCGTCTCCCATCTTCGAGATCCACAAGCTGCCGTTATTGTTGTCTCGGTAAGAAAACGATCGGAAGATTGAGATAAAGGTATGAAGGAAAGAGAGAGATAGAAAATAAAGAGAGATAGAGAAAGAGAGAGAGAGAGAGAGAGAGAGAGAGAGAGAGAGAGAAAGAGAGATGACGTAGGTACCCATGTAGTACTTACCTACGTCTTACATAGATACGAAATATGCAGTTAATAATTCGTCGATTTTCCATGGAATTGAGAAATATAATTTGTTTGTAACATACGAGATATCATTGATATCTAATGATCGATAATGATCCCAGTAGAGAATTGCTTTATGCAACTAATTCGAATACACGATCATTTCTATTAGTATTTATCGGCAATACGAATAGATAGGAAATCATTAGCCTAATTTACTCGTATCCATGGTTAAATTAAGTAGCCGATTATTATCATCAATGTAAGAGATTTAAGACTGAAGCTTAGTATATTAGTAAGAAAAAAACAAAAAAAAGAAATAAGTGGAAAAAGAACGGAAATATTGAATGGAATTCACGAACGACATTTATTTGTTTAATTTCTTTTTATTTTTTTGTCTTCTTTTTTTTCAAATTCCAATAGATTTTTCGGTCGGATTTACAAGTCGATAATTTCATCGTCCTTACATCAATGAGAAAACTCTTAAAGTCCAGCCGCGCTTTCACTCCGCACCATTTACGATTAAACCAAGACTGTCTATCCTTTTCTCTCTCTCTTTCTCTCTTTCTCTCTCTGGTTTGCCCTTCCTCCTCTTCTCAACGATGCACCTGCAACATGAAAGGACGCGAAAACGTGATTGCGATGCTGCGATGCTCCTCCTTCGATCTTCGTGAGAAAAAGTTGCCTTTAATTTTTTCAAGTTATAAAATCTACATTATATTTATTTAAGTATATAAATACGTATCATAATAATAATAATGACAACAGCAACAACAACAATAATAATAATAATAATAATCATAGTATCTGCTAGAAATAAAATGATGTTTCTTTTGTTATTTAAATATCGAATGATCGATATTCGACTTCATAAAAAGAATTATATATAGATATAGATAGGTATATATGTATATATATATATATATATATGTGTGTATGTGTATGATTCAC